>NW_015551104.1:225053-256109 GCF_001515605.1 Sinocyclocheilus anshuiensis
TCAAGGAATAATAAAAAAAAAAAAACATAGACCCGGCTAGAACAAGCGGAGTGATACAAAATTGTGAACGGCGTTCCTGTAGCGATACCAGTACAATATCTCACGGTTCCCAACCAATCAGATTTGAGAACCAGAAAGACCTGTTGTATATATATATATATATATATATATATATAAATAAACACAAATACATGTATATGTTTAAGTAAAATATGTTATGTTTATATTAGGGTGACCATACGTGCCATTTTCCTCGGACTAAACATGCGTATTTATTAAATATATTTGTCTATAATATAAATTGTATTAACATATACACTGTATGTGTGTGTATTTATATATACATAATACATATAAACAGTACAAACACATATATTATTATATTATGTAAACAACAACTTTTAATCATTTGACAGCACTAAAATAATTCTTTAAAAAAATGATGAAGACCAGCAGCACAAATGACAATGTAACTGTGACTCACCAGAGACAGTGAGATTGAATCTGTTTGTGATTTGTCTCATGCTGCTGATGATGGTTACTTGATAAAGTCCAGAGTCTGTGGTTCTGCTGTTTGTGATGATCAGAGATCCAGTCTGATGATCCAGCTTCAGTCTGTTTCTGAATCTCCCATCAAGAACATCAAATGTGGAGAAAATTCTATGCTTTGTATTGATGTCAGCTATACGAGTCTCTGAATGTCCAAATGTCCAAGTGATCTCATCTTCTGTCTGTAGTTCAGAGTTAGTCTGTAGAGAGACTGAATCTCCCTCCATCACTGACACTGACTGCACTGCATCTGAATCAGCAAACACACCTGAACAACAAACACAAACAGGGTTTGTCACAGACTTTTTTATTGAAGTAAATAGTTATATGCTCAAATATCATTCACAAACAGGATCAAATGAAAATTCTGATGTTTTCAAAACTGAACTGAAGTTTGCACAGAAAATACTTTTGCTTCAGACGAGAATCACGTCACAACTGAAACTAAAGCTGCTGCTGTTTGAGCTTCAGTGTTTTTATAAGGACTGGGGAAAATAATGTCATCATTTCTGTGATTAAAATTTGTTTAACGAGTTAATGATTGAAGCTACATCCTACATTTAGTCCTGTATCAGTTATAAGTAAACGTACATACATGTTGCAGAAAAACATTGGAATCTCATTCACTAAGCATGAACACACACAAATTTGTGCATGAAATCTGTGTACGAATGTTTAGTTCATAATGCTCTTATATGGAGATGGTTTGGGTGTGTTTTATGCCTTGAGTACACAGACACTAGTTTAGAATATTCACTAACATTAGAACGAGGTCAGGGTCTGTCCCACATAAGAGAGATCGCGTGCACACGACAGGAAGCAAGTGCACAAGACTGTCCCAGGTCTTAAAAACACCAAAGTGCAGTGCCCTTAACGCACACTAAATCCACACTATCTAGAATACTGCTCCAGAGTGCTTAGTGTCTCCCATCATGCATCATGTTTTGGAATAAATTGTGAGACTTTTTGCCGAGATTTTGCAACCTTTCCAATGTAAGTTAAATATTAATATAATAGGCTAATTAGATATTATATAATTTGGTAGAAAAACTAAGTGTTGCAAGTTTTATTGGTGCAAAGATGAGTAGTGGTGATGTTTATTTTGTACAACATTTGCAACTGCTTTTCAACTGCTCCAAAAATTAAATTGTGTCATGTTATAGGGAATACTGAACAGACATTTAGAAGTTGATTTTAAAATGCAAAGTATTAAAAAAAAATGAAGCTATGTAAACACTTGCATTTTTACAAACACTATAAGTGTGCCCCATCAAGTAATGAAAAATTCGACACACTTGTGGTATCGCATCATGCATGATGTTCAGGAACTCATGTGCACCGAAAACTGCTGCAGTGTAAGTTATTTTAATTATATCACACATAATTTGTGTTGCACATTTTAATGGTACAGAGATGAGCATGCGCATTTTTAAAACATTTGCATCTGCTTTTTATCACTTAATTAGAAATACCACAATTAAATTGTCACATAGATACAGAAATGTATAAGCTTATTTTAAAGTGAAAAGTATTAATTGCACCAAAACCTGAAAATAATGCTCTGTAAAAAATCGACTTGCATTTTACAACACTATGTTGTAAGTGTGTCCCATTGGTTAATAAAAAAGTTCTTCACACTCTTATCGTGTGACAGCAGCCAGTGAAGGACGGTGGTAGAATCTGACCAGAGGATGACTTGCCTGATGGTGACTGTGAGCTCCCTTTGGAGGACTTTGGCCATCTGTGCTCCAGTAAGTGCTGCACTCAGTTCAAGTTCACACGTGAATAAGCCAACACGAATGAAATGCTTATATGGTCATTCTTGTCTTCTGTGCATAGATATGATACTGAGCCATATGCTCTTTCAGCAGATGCATTACAGAAGATGTGCAGGTCTCTGGTGAACGTTTCTGCATGTACTTGGAATGAAGTGTAGCATCTGGGAATCTCTAGCTGTTCCAAATTGGGCAGTTCCTGTATCCAAGTTTGTCATCTGTTTTGTAGGCTGTCAGACTCGATGAGGTCATCCCATCCCAGGTGAATTTGCCACAGGTCCTGAACGAGTATCTTGGCTTGGGTGGTGAACGGAATTAGGTACCCGAGAGGGTCATACTCTGATGCTAATACCTTGTAGATATTTCTTAAAGTTGGCTTGAGACATTCCACTTGGCGAGGTCTGTATCCTAAGGAATCACAGAGACAGTTCCATCACATCTTTTGGGATAACCATAGCTCACTGCTTTGTGACCTTGCTTCTGTCAGAAGGTCTTCAATAGCTTCAGGTTTGTTACTGGCACATTGGCGAAGATTGAACCCTCCAGTAAGCAGCAATTGCTATAGGCCATCTACAAGAGCTCTGGCCTTTTTGGTTGATTGTGTACTTTGAAGACAATTGTCTACGTAGAATGATTGGGTGACTGATTCAAGGACACATTCATTCACAACAAGGACTGCACGTTGTGCCAAACGGCCCTCATAGATCTTTGGCTGCTAAGTTCTTTGAATGTTTCTCCACAGTAAGCGCAGGATCGCCTTGTCATCTGGCAGTAGGCGAACTTGGTGAAACATACCTTTCACATCTGCGCTCACGGCCACGGTGTGCGGCCTGAACTGAAGCAAAACTCCAAGCAAAGATGGACCAAGTATGGGACCAGGAATGAGTTGCTCATTTAAAGACTGACCCTGATACTGGAAAGAACAGTTAAACACGATCCTGTTTTTGCCATTGTGTCTCACCATATGGTGTGGAATGTACCAGGATTCAGCTGACTTCTCAGCTTCCTGAGGGGAAATTTCTGCCTCGTAGCTAGCCTTCTCTAGTTTGTCCATCTCAGTGCAGTATGCTTCTGACAGGTTCGGGTCTTTGGCGATTCTCCGTTTTGTGAATGTAGGGTAGGGTGTCAATCTGCCAAAGACGCTCAACGTACTTGAGTAGCTCAGCATTCTGACCGTCTACAGTGATGTTCAGAAATTTTTGGTCACAAGGGGTAGTTAGGCTGTACCCAACAGGGCCATGCACAGTCAAGCAGTATTAAACGAGTGTCAACATTTGACTTAGCATAGACTTACAGTAGTCAGCATGCAACTCACGCGAATTATACACTCTATTCAAGTCCTTATTTGAACTAGTAAAGTTTGCAGGTGACAATAACATAATGAAAAAAAAAATAGTTTGACCAGCAAAGAATGTAAAACGGATAACTTACTTTTTTAATCAATCACTCACAGAAGAAAGAAACGTGCAGTAGTCCATTTTTTTTGCACAATAAACAAGTCAGTCTCACCACCCATACATATAGACTGCCTCTTGATACTTGTCCAGGCATGTCTTGACTTGTTCAGCCTTGTCCAAGCATTAAAATAGTTATAGACATAAAGATACCTCTGGATGGCATCGTTGGGCTTTCATACAGACTCAGATGCAATATCAAAATCATTCTGCCTCGGCATTGAGCACTTTTGACATTTTCATGGTCTCTGAATAAATGTATCTAAAGATATTCTAAACAAAGTACATTGTGTGCAGGCTTTTCTGCTTTTTTGACTTCATGAAATAAAATATTTTGGTTCATGAAAATATTTTAAATATTTTTTTTATGAAAACTGGCAGCACAAATGACACTGTAATTGTGACTCACCAGAGACAGTAACATTGAATCTGTATGTGGTCACTGTCCTGTTCCTGATGATCTCCACTCCATAAAGTCCAGAGTGTGTGCTTCTGGTGTTTGTGATGGTCAGAGATCCAGTCTGATGATCCAGCTTCAGTCTGTTTCTGAATCTCCCATCAAGAACATCAAATGTAGAGAATCTTTCAAAACATTTAATTATTTCAGCTATACAAGTCTCTAAAAGTCCAAATGTCCACATTATCTCATCTTCTGTCTGTAGTTCAGAGTTAGTCTGTAGAGAGACTGAATCTCCCTCCATCACTGACACTGACTTCACTGCATCTGAATCAGCAAACACACCTGAACAACAAACACAAACAGAGTTTGTCACGGTTGAAGACTTTAAATAACTTCATGATGGTTTTCTGAAGTAAACAGTTTGAAATTTAAATCTGAGACCAATAATATCCAAACAACAAAACTGATTATTAACTGCATCTCTGTGGTGATTTTGAATAAAAC
Source organism: Sinocyclocheilus anshuiensis (assembly GCF_001515605.1). Classification (NCBI taxonomy): domain Eukaryota; kingdom Metazoa; phylum Chordata; class Actinopteri; order Cypriniformes; family Cyprinidae; genus Sinocyclocheilus; species Sinocyclocheilus anshuiensis. The sequence goes on from NW_015551104.1 coordinate 229,736, forward strand.
TCTTATTTGCTGATGCAGGAACTGAAGTTGATTTCATCTCCACAACATCATACACAGAAAACATTTCAGATGAGAATCACGTCACGACTGAAACTAAATCTGCTGCTGTTTTTTTAGAAAAACAAACAAACATATTTGAAAAAAAAAAATACACATTTCAAACTCACCAAGACTCCACAAACACAAACAGAACCAAAATCTGTCAAACATCTTCAACGGTTTCAGTCCACAAATATAAATGACAAACTGGTTCAGCAATGAAAGCACAGATGAGCTGATGTGAGGCTGTTCTGTAGTAAAGTGTTGTGAAACTCCACCGTCAGCTAAATAACCATCTATTTATTCAGTGTTGTTGTGTGTGACCGTCCAGCGCTTTTGAGCAAGAGTAGGCCACAGCTTCCTGGACATCAGTGGCGTCATTTTCAACAGAAATAAACTGACCATAACATGTTAAAAGTGTCTTAAAGCAGCATTTGATCCTGAGATCCTGAGAGTGTTTGGCTCTGCTCTCTCCTGTAACTGTCTTCAGCTCGTTTGTTGATAATTTCTCAACTATTTCTCCTTTCAGACAGATTTAATCGTTTCTCTAATGGCTTTATAAAGCAGGAACCTGTTATAACTGTGTGTAAAAAAAAGTGTGCTCTCATATTTTCAGATGATGTTTTGCATGGAGAGGAAGTCAGAGTGTTTGGTTCATTTAAACAGGAGAGAAAATTAGGCCTACAAACTACTGACAGATACACTGACCACATTCATCTAATAATAAGCATGCTGATGTCAGAGCTGTTTCTCCAGCCACCAGATCAAACCACATTAGATATAAACATATCAGAACACAACATGTTCAGCTTTGATCACACTACATTCAGTAAATGACATGTATTGCATTTATCAGTTTTGCTACTCTAACCAGACGTTGGTATTTTTGTCGAATCTGAGCAAAATAACTCTTTGAAGCACATGTGAGTTTACCTCTGTCTTTTCTTCTGAAGAAGTGTAAAAGACTAGATCAGTTTTTCCCCCCCTTGATATTTCAGTTACGTTATAATGAGCTTACACTATTACACTATCCCCCGGTTTCACAGACAAGACTTAAACCTAGTCCTAGACTAAAATGTAAGTCTGAGCTGTTTCAACTGAAAGACACTTGCATTGACTGATCTTAAATAATATCAGTGCCTTTGTTTTGTCTCAATATGCACACCAGTAATGTTTTTTTCTAAGCACGTTTATAAAATTGCTTAAATGTCTTAATTGAACTATGATCTAATCCTGGCTTAGTCTAAGCCCCGTCTGTGAAACCGGGCCCATGATTCTCATGTTTTGGTTCACTACGTATATAACGCCGAACACCTCCTGCTGGAAGAACCGAGAGGAGAAACACTCACAGACTGTGATGTGCTTCCACAGACATTAACATCGTACATCTGCCAAAGTTTTTTTTTTCCTTAATATTCTCATTAGCTGGGGAGGGGGGGGCGAGTTAGGACGATTCTAAGGGCCCACGCACTTTTGGGGCCCCCAGATATCTGTTTTATTAGCAGTAAGAGTACTAGTAGTAATGTAATAGAAATTATAAATTTATCTACCAAAGAGTTACAAATAAAACAAAATTACGGCTTATTTCTGCATTTCTGGCAAAATTATTTCCCCCCATTCACTGCATGGTTTCATCCCGGCCTACGTAGCCTAGAGTCACTGAGTGAGATCAGATGGTAAACTGTCAAATTAGAGATGTCTTCGAGTTCGAGGGGGGACAAACCGAGCCGGATAATTTGATCAGTCGCACTTTTAAATACGTTTTAGTTTTGCTATAGAAAATCTACAAATTCACACTCTGATTACATAAAGCAGCAGAAGGACACACGTGAGGTTGTCATGGCAACCAGATACACTGCACGCCAATTACGGCTGCGCTTCTATTGTGCCACACTAAACTTAGCAATAAACACGTTGAAAATAATACACGATAAACATGTCTGTCAAAACGATCTCACAGGAGGCTTTTATTAAGCAAATCAAGGAGTGAATTACTCATCCACTATTTAAAAAAAAAAAAAAATTTACTTTAGCTGGGTTTCCACAGGCAGGGTCACAATTATCTACAGTGTACGAAGCTAAAGGTTTTTGGGTTAAGGTTCATAATGTAGAATATTTTTAACATTGTATGCTGTATGTGCATAGGTAGCTATCAAACAAGGAATACAGCTGTTAAAGGGTTAGTCCACCCAAAAATGAAAATTAGCCCATGAATTACTCACCCTCAAGGCATCCTAAGTGTAAATGACTTTCTTCTTTCAGACGAATCCAGTCGGAGTTATATTAAAAACTGTCTTTGATCTTCCAAGCTGTTTAATGGCAGTCAGCGGGTGTTACAGTTCATCAGTCCAAAAGAAGTGAAATAAAGCGCATCCATCCATAATAAAAAGTGCCTCACACGGCTCTGGGGGGTGAACAAAGGCCTCCTGTAGCGAATCGATTCGTTTTTGTAAGAAAAATATCAATATTCAAAACGTAATAATCACTTTAATCTAGCTTGTGCCAGCAGTTGTACACAGAAGCAGCTCCGGGCTGATGACTTATGAGGTCGGTGTTGCGCATGCGCCGGTGAGTCTAATGCAAAAAAGAAACATTACTAAATCATCAGATTGATCTCCTCTGCTGGATGAAGCAGTGCGTGCATCTGGTATTTTTTTTAAAGAGGTAAATTCTGGCTTATTCCTCACAGCGCGTCTTCTTTCAGAAACAAACAGTAGCCGCGATGAACTTGACTATCCTCAGGCTTTGTTTATGTTGGGCATTTACATGTGCGCACGTCTCACATGGATATTATCATATGAAGTACAAGTCATTGGTGTTTGGTGATGAGTTTTTGGCTCAAGGTCTGCATTTAAAGTCACACCAGAGGTGTTCAACTGGGATTAGGACTTTGCTTTCTGCAGACCAGTCAGGTTCTTCCACACTGACTGAATCAATATATATATATTTTAACCTTGCCTTATACACAGAGGCATTGTCGTGTTAGAATAGAAAAGGGTCCTGCCCAAACTTTTGGTATAAAATTAGAAGCACACGATTCCCGAGAATATCATTATATGCTTAAACATTAAGATTTGTACTCATGGAAATTACTAAAGTTGTCAAACCTGTTCATTAGAAGGGATGGTCCCAATACTTTGGGCAATACAGTGTATGTTTGGTGCAGTAGGGGGCCCAACCTCATATTCTTTCATAGGGTCCAAAATTGCTAGCGGCGCCCCTGAACACTGCTGCGAGGGTGATTGTAAAACAGCTGCTGAGGGAGTGATGGTAAATTTGACATCTTTCTTTAGCAATCACTCTCTCAATACATTGTTCCTCGTTTGGAAATTTGCGGGGTGCCGGGAACGTTGTCATGGGAGTTTATTTGCTATTTGAGCTAATGGCAAAAAATCATATTAGCTGCAGTCTTGATCTCGTTCAATTAACTGTAACGACTTCCACTTTAATGACATTAATGTACATTATTCAGCAGATTATTGAAACTATTTTTAGCTTGCAGATATACAAAAATAACTATTTAATAATAATAATAATAATAAAATAACACTGTTTTAGCAGTGAAAGAATTAACTTAATAATTTACAAATAACGTTAAAATAATGTAAAGCTTTATATTTGGTGCTCTGCTGAACTCTTTAAAATATAGGCCTACTTCGTTTGTATTCCTCCAGGGTGCGCGCAACATAAATGTAATAAAACATGGAGAGACTCTTGAACCTTACAGAAATCTTTATTGATAATTGCAGGCAGATACATAAGGCATGTAGATAGCAGTAATAGTAAAGTGAGATCTGCGTGTCTTATGTGAGGAAAATATAAACAATAAGGCCTTTTAAACTGGATAAAAAAAAACTCATAACTCACTGGATTAAAAAAAACAATTAAAAAGGAAAAGAGACGGCGCAAGCTCAAGCAATTATCAGTAGTTATTATGACAAAACACTAGAAGAACAAAAATGACTTTTGAAGAACCTTTAAAGTTCTGCATTCTGCTTCAGATTTCAATTGTTTCTGAAAATGAACGTACCGTACTTTATGGAATAAACGTCAGGTTTTTTATCATCTGATATATATATATATATATATATATATATAAAGCCATTAATTAATAAATCTCACAAATATTTATATATGCAAAAATGGTTTGTAATAAATTACATAACGTACCTGATGAGTGAATCTGTGCTCGATCCTGTTCAGCTCTTCTGGAGCAGACGAGCTGAAAAACATGAGAGAATAGAGATAACTGAAGATGAATGAAGATATTCAAGCAGACGAGGAAGAAACTTTGACTGGTCAAAAAGGCATTTTAATCTGATATAGAAAGTTGAATATGAACCTGGATGTTATAAATGTAAATTTGACTAATTAAAAATAAAACGTGTAAATGATAAGATATAGATCATCTTTAAAGCTGTAATAACTGAACTCACCATAGACGGTGAGATTGTAATACTTCCTTTTGTCAGTGTATAGATAATAAACGCCACTGTGTTCATTTCTGGTGTTTGTGATGATCAGAGATCCGGTCTGATGATCCAGCTTCAGTCTTTGTTTAAATCTCCCATCAAGAACAGCATCATACACTTCACTCGTGTCTTTCTTTACACTGATTCGAGCTATTAAAACGTTGGTAAGTCCAAAATTCCAGTGAATCTCATTATAATCCATTTCAGTTCGACCAGTGTTTAGAGTGACTGAATCTCCCTCCATCACTGATATTTCCTCTGCATCACAAACACACACATAGAGAAGAAACAGAAAGTTTGTCACAGATTAAGACTTTTAAATAACTTCATGATGATTTAGAAAAGTTATCAGTTTGAAATTTAAATTGAATGAATATTATCATAAAACAACAGAACTGACACAGCAAATGGATGGTGTTTGGATTAATAGTTCCATCTTTAAATTAAAATGTAAAACAGGCGAAACTGATATTTAACCCACCGTAGACTGTGAGAAGGACAAGCGTCTTCATAAGGTTGATCGCGAGTTCAAAAATACTGTCTGTGGTTCTGGTGTTTGTGATGGTCAGAGATCCAGTTTGACCGTCCAGCTTTAGTCTGTCTCTGAAATTCCCATAAAAGACATCATCATATACACTGCTGGTTTTGTCCAGTACATTGATTTCAGCAATTACAGGTCCTTTAAGTCCAAATCTCCACTGAATCAGATCAACATCCATCATTTCGGTAAGATCATTGATTAGAGTGACAGAACCATCCTTTTTCACTGACATGAACTTCACTCCTGTTTCGCCAAACACACAGGGATTTCACAGATTTAAGACATGTTTAAATGAAATAATATCATAAACCAACAAAATCAAAATGGTAATTGTATTAAAGGGTTAGTTCACCCAAAAATGAAAATTAGCCCATAAATTACTCACCCCCGAGGCATCCTATAGGTGTATATGACTTTCTTCTTTCAGACGAATCCATTCGGAGTTATATTAAAAATGGTCTTTGATCTTTCAAGCTGTTTCATGGCACTCCAAATGAAGTTAAATAAAATGCACCCATCCATAAAAAAATAGTGGCGCATGCGCACTCACCGGCACATGCGCAAAGCTGACCTTATACATCCTTCCCCCGGAGCTGCTTCCCTTTACAACAGTGAGCGCAAGCTAGATTAAAGTGATTATTACGTTTTGAATATGGATATTTTTCTTACAAAAATGCATCGATTCGCTACAGAAGGCCTTTGTTCAACCCCCAGAGCCGTGTGAGACACTTTTTCTTTATGGATGGGCGCTTTTTATTTCACTGCTTTTGGACAGATCCATGCAACACCTGCTGAGTGCAATGAAACATCTTGAAAGGTCAAAGACAATTTTTAATATAACTCCGACTGGATTCGTCTGAAAGAAGAAAGTCATATACACCTAGGATGCCTCGGGGGTGAGTAATTTATGGGCTAATTTTAATTTTTGGGTGAACTAACCCTTTAATAATTGTATATCTGTGCCAAATAAAATATATAACTTACTGACGACAGTAAGATTAAAAGGCTTGATCACACCGTTGATCTGCAGTTCATAACGTCCAGCATGTTTCATTGTGGTGTTTGTGATGGTCAGAGATCCAGTTTGATTGTCCAGCTTCAGTCCGTCTCTGAATCTCCCATCAAGAACATCATCAAATACTGTCATGCTGTTGGCCTGTTTATTGATTTCAGCTATTAAAGTGTTTTCACTCCCAAATCTCCACTGAATCACACCATCATTTGTCATTTCAGTAAGACCAGAGTTAAGAGTGACCGATCTTTCCTCAGCAACTAACACCTCTCCATCATCAGCAATCACTCCTGAAGAACAGAGCTGATTAAAATCAGTTGATGTTGGTTTGATGGAACTTCACTAAAATGCATTACTAAGAATCATTTAAATCTGAAGAGAAGAACATTGTGCAGCAGTGCAAAGACAAAAGATGATCAGTGAAAAGAGAAATGAACTTTTCTTTGGAACAATAACCAGAGGCGGACAAAGTACTCAACTCCATTACTTGAGTGAAAGTACAGATACTTCTGGTCAAACATTACTCTATTACAAGTAAAAGTTGTAAAGACAGATTTTTACTTAAGTAAAAGTACAGAAGTACTTGCTTTTAAAAGTACTTAAGTACCAAAAGTAAATTTCCTTTTTTATGTCAATGCACTGTTTTATTGTTGTACGTAGTAGTACTTACAATACTTCTGAAACAACTTAGAATACATTACACCTACTGAATACACTGACTAGCTTGTAGTATATTTGGAATAAAGAGCTTTTAGAATGTTAAAAACCTATGGGGAAAAAAATTAACACATCTACCCACCCCCACAAAAGCAGGATGGTAGTGATCTCACAGCTCTGATATTTTCACCTACGCAATTTAGCAAAATCAGACAATATTGTGTCTAGTATATACCACAATATTAACTTCTTATTATTGAATTGTTGTAAATAAATATCACATTTGCAACTGCTCAGTGTTCAAAAAATGCAGGGAAATCTCTTCATGTAGCCCTACAAGAGTGATTACTGATAAACTGTCTGAAAAAAAAGAAAGTCCCCACTGACTTTCAAAGCTGCTACATAGTAACAACTTTCTACTTTGAGGATCTTGATAGAAATGTAGTGGAGTGAAAAGTACAATATTTGTCTTTCAAATGTAGTGAAGTTAAAGTCATAAGCTCCCAGAAAAAATAATACTCAAGTAAAGTACAGATACTCAAAAAGTGTACTTAAGTACAATACTCAAGTAAATGTACTTAGCTACTGTCCGCCTCTGACAATAACTGACTAGCAAGACTTTATGCAACTAACACTAAGAGTTTAATTCAAACTTGATCTCACAGTTCAATTATTTTCATATGAGAATAACAGTGAATGTTAATCCTTTCTGACTAATATAACCAGGAATTTATTACATGGTACCAGAACTGAAGCAAACGAAGCCATAAAAACACATTTCAAACTCACCAACCAGACGCCACAAACTCAACCAGAACAAAACTAATTTGAGAAACATTTTCTTCATCAATTCACTGCAAAGCCCACAATAGTGATGCTTAAAATGTCTGAAAACACTCTGAAACACGCCTGAACTTTAATATTTATCTGGCTGTGACCACAGTTTCCGCTCCAATGTCCGCTCCTTTAATATCATGAAAATCAACAAACTTTTGCTCATCTTACATTTTCAAATGAATTCCGGCCCTGCATGAAAACTAACAGCAGGAGTGTTTGATTAGATATCCTTTCATCATCTTTAATGTCAATTTCTTACATTTAATCAATACATTCATTTAGAATAACAAGACACTACATGACTGTTGCCAATCGAATGAAATCAGTATCAACAAAATCCATCTTTGCACAGCAGAGGAAACACAGAAGCAACATCTTAAAGGAACAGCCAAAAGCTACGTGTTTGTAAGATGTTTTTAACTTCAAACTGTTGCTTCCAGGTAAAATATGAGACCATAATCCATAATATTCAACTAGGAAAGAAATATGCACAGATCAAGCACTGTTTACAAGCCAAAATGCCCAAAAGTTTGATATGAGAGGTCAACGGGGGATGGATTTTTTCCACTGGAGGAAGTTGTATTATGGATTATGGACTCATAATTTGGAAAGTAGTGACGATTAAAAACATCTTTAAAAGAAACATTTCTGCAAAATTGTATTTTTGGGTGAACTATTGCTTTAATGAAAAAGTAATTGAATCATTCATTAAACCGGAACCGGAAACAGAAACAAATGAGTCATTGAATCACTGACTCGTCCGATTCTTTCAAAAATGCAGCTTTATTCAGTACCAAGTGTTGCGCAGAGTCACTGCCGTGTTGGTTTCAAGAGAGAGACCGAACGGTTGCCACTTGAGTAACACACATCGCTTTCACTTCATACGTGTGGGGCGGAGATATCAGGATAGGGGCGTGTCCTGTTGGGGTGTGGGCGTGTTTGTTTTTGTGCTTTCAGATATCAACATCGTTTGGCTAAATTCGCTTAGTGCACCTTTGACATAGTACATCTAACAAAGTATTTTTTTTCTGAATATTTCCATTTAAAATGTACATTTTCACGTATGGCATCACATTACAAATGAAAGGCTAGTAAGCATGGCTGCAAGGGTGTTTATAAAACAGCTGCTGTGGAGACACTATCGTGGGGGTTTCTTTGATATTCAAGCAAATAGCAATGCCAAAATCATATTTGCTGCATGTCGATCCTGTTCACCCAACTGTAATGACATCCGCTTTCATTACATTAATGTGCATCATTCATTATATTAATAAAAAAATTATTTTTAGCTGTATATGTGCTCCAGAAATTCTTGCAGATTTAAAAAAAAAAAAAAGTATTAATATTATTAAAACAAAATAAAAAAATAAAATAGTTTTTTTTTTTTTTTTTTGCGGTATAAGAATTAGCTAAATGATAATGTAAACATTTACAAAAAACGTTTAAAATAATGTAAAGCTTCATACTGAATGTGGCTGAACTCATTAAAATATACACATAGCTTGTACTCCTCCAGAGGGCGCTCGGCATAATAATAATATAGTAAAACAAGGAGAGTCTCTTGAACTTGAGAGTGAGAACACTTTATTGATTAATGCAAATACATATGGTAAATACACAGCAGTCAAGTGTGATCAGTGCGTCTTATCTGAAGAAAATATAAATCCTTAAAAAAAATAACAAATAAAAGACACTTTCAAACTGGATGAGATTATTATGAAATTTGATTATTAAAAAATCATTAACATAAAAGCATGTTATATTACATAATTTAGCATTAGCAAAGCAATATTTGGTCATTTTAAGCATTTTTCATGACAAACACTCACATTTTGATCATTTATGTGAGAATTTGTTATTGTTTGTTCTCAAATCATCTTCTAGGGAGGAAATGAGCCACCTATAAATAAACAAACACCAACATATGAATATTTAAATCTATTAGAAATAAATGAAGATTAATAAATTATATATATATATATATATATATATATTACAGTTATATGAAAAATGACCATAATTATGTACCTGATGAGTGAATCTGTGCTCGATCCTGTTCAGCTCTTCTGGATCTGATGTCATAAACCAGAAGAACGACAGCAGCCACGCCCACCAGAGCAGAGAGGACCAATCGGATCACAGCTTCAGTAGAACCACAGCAGTGGACAGAGTCTGAGGAATAAACACATCAAACTGAGATCAGCTCAGTCAATAAACACTGATATCAACTCTAATATCAGCGCTGCTGTACCTGAACATGTGTGACAGAGTTGAGTGATGTCCAGATGTTGAGTCTGCTTGCTGATGGGATTGTTGAGCACACAGCAGTAGCTGTTTTGGTTCTGATATTCCACCTCCAGAGGTAGAGAGAGACTGATGCTGAGATCAGACACACTGATGCTGGACAATAAACTGTTTCCTTTGAACCAGGAGAGAGTCACATGACCCACATTAAACACTGAACACACCAATGAACAATTCTGCTGTGATGATGATGAAGAACATTTTGAAGAGTTACTGCTGATGACAGGAACCAGCAGACGAGCTGAAAACATAATAAATATGACCAAATCTAATCAACAATCTTATTTTCAGTTTAATGTGTTTAACAGTCTGTAATCTCAAACTGTAAAATGATTTTATTTAAAGGACAAGACACATGATCTCCACTCACCATAGACAGAAACTCTGAATGCTTTTGATGACAGTTTTCCTCCAGTTATCTTTAGTTTATAATCTCCAGCATGTTTAGTTCTGATGTTTGTGATGGTCAGAGATCTGGTTTGATTGTCCAGCTTCAGTCTGTCTCTGAATCTCCCATCAAGAACATCAAATGTGGAGAAGTGTCCAGCAGCTCTGTTGATGTGAGCTATTAAAGCCGTTTCTGTTTCACACTCCCACAGAATGTCATTTTCACTTATTTCAGTAAGATTAATGTTTAAAGTAACAGAGTCTCCCTCCGTCACTGATATTTCTTCTGCATCACAAACACAGACAGAAACAGGGTTTGTCACAGATTGAGACTTTTGAATAACTTTATGATGGTTTACTAAAGCAATTAGCTTCATGTTTAAATTTCACTTTAAAATACAAGCCAGTTAAATAAATATTTAACTCACTATAGACAGTGAGAATGTAAACCACACTCATTGGTCTGTTGATGGTCCGTAATTCATAACGTCCAGCATGTTTCATTGTGATGTTTGTGACGGTCAGAGATCCAGTTTGATTGTCCAGCTTCAGTCTGTCTCTGAATCTCCCATCAAGAACATCATCCTGTACAGTCATGCTGCCAGTCGTTACATTGGTATCAACTATCACATAATTCCCAAACTTCCACCGAATCAAATCATCCTGCTTTATTGTACCAAAACTATGGTATAGACTCAGAGTGACAGACTCTCCTTCCATCACTGACTCTGTTCCCCATCCTGTAGCACCAAACACTCCTGAAGTTTGTCACAGATCAAAATCACTTGATTGTTTGATGAAGCTCGACTAAAATACTTTTAATCATTTAAATGTGAAGTAAAACTCACCAACCAGACGCCAGAAACACATCCAGAACAAAACTAAGTTAAGAAGCATTTTCTTCGTCGGTTCACGATAGTGAGGCTTAAAATGTCTGAAAACACTCTGAAACACGACTGAAGAACTGATATGTATCTGGTTGAATCCTCCCTCAACAGGATTCAACCTGCATCACAGTTTGATTTATCAGAGGAAGTCATGAAAATGAACAAGCTTTTACTGATTTTACATTTGATAACAAGTTCTGGTTCTGTACGAAAACTAATAGCAAAACATTGAAATGCTGCATGTGTGTTGAATTAGATATCCATGATGTCTTCATCATCTTTAATGTCATAAGACACTATACAGGACTGTTACCAATCAAATATCAAGTATCAACAAAATCCATCTTTGCACTGCAGAGGAAACACAGAAGCTGCATCTTAAAGGAACAGATCACCAAAAAATGACATTTAGTTGAGAGATTGCATCAGTGTCTCAGCAATGGATGCTCTGCAGTGAATGGGTGCCGTCAGAATGAGAGTCCAAGCAGCTGTTTAAAAACATCACAATCCACAAGTAATCCACACCACTCCAGTTCATCAGTTAACATCTGGAGAAGACAAACAAATAAACAAAAAACAAACAACTCCATTAAGGAGTTTTTAACTAAAATATGAGTTCATAATCCATAATAATGCTTCTTCTGAGTGAGTGAAGAGACAATCGTGAAAAGAGTATTGCGAGATTCTCGAGCAGTTTTTTTAACCAAATGGGCAAACAGAGAGCTATTCTGATTAGCGTAGTTGGTGCGCAAACGTACAGCTTGTTGCGTAATCTCATAAATCCAAAAAATCCAAAAGACAAAACTCATCAGCAAGTTGTTTTAATACTGAAGAATCACTTTAACCCACAACCTAGTGAAATTGTGTATAGGTACAAATTTGATTTGCGCACTTGTAGGCCGTAAGAGTCGGTATTGTGTGCGGCATTATGATGAGAGAATTCAAAGACGTCTGCTTGCGGAAGCAAATTTAACATTTGACACTGCCTTGAAAATTGCTCAGTCTGTTGAAGAGTTGCAAAAGCCCTCCTCTGCGGTATGTCACAAAGTAAAAAAAACTCCTCCACTCCAACAGACAGTAAAAAATAATACAATTCGAAAAGTGGGCAGTGTTATACAGTAGGTGGACAACCAGAATGTGCTTTTTACCGCCGTGGGCGCCGCCGCCACGTCTGCAAAATGCATTTGCAGCTTTTGACCGCTGAGTGGTGCTTTAACCACATGTTATCAAGCAAACGCTTCAAAGCTAATGTTTACAAATAACCGTCAGCTTTTCCTCGCCGATGTGTTACATTTGACGGCTGCAGTCAGCGGAAAATGAAAGAAAAACACTAGTTAAAATATTTCATATTCACTGATGCAAATTTAGTACTTATGAAGTTATGTGCGTTTTTCATTTAGAACAAATTCAAGCAGGATAAATGTAAAGTCTATGAGCCTTACTAAAACAGGAAACGAATCAATTAAACTTGGCATGATTTAGTGAAATCATTGAAACTGAAAAGAAGGGATGGATTAATTTAAACGGAGGACGTTTTACTCAAGTTCTCTCAATCATGCTGATGACTGATAGCCTACTGTGTAGGTCTATACTGCTGTGATCCTTTTCAGGCTTTCCGTATCATACCATTTTAGAAATGAATTCATTCTAATAACATTTTAGAAACAATTCTCAACGAGAACACCGCGGGTACGGTGGCCGAGAAGTGCAAAACAAATCACAATTCTAAAAACAAAATAACAAATTACAAACGCAAATGCAAATCTATAAAACAAAATAACAATTCAGAAAACACAACAACAATTCAGAAAACATAATAACATGACGGAAAGCACAACAACAAATTCAAAAACAAAATAACAAGTCAGAAAACACTACGACAAATCAGACAAACCGGAAGAGGTAGGCATAGTTTGAGAATGGATTGCTTACCGCTAATTGGACAAGACATCTGTCAATCAAGGTGTGCAGGAAGTACGGCAGGCTAGTGGTAGAAAGTACGGATATGTTCTGAAAGTAGTTCAGTGAGAATAAATATGTATTGCCCTTTCTGTGGAATACAGTATGACGTGCTTCCAAAGTTCTGCGGTTTCATGTGGAAAAATCTTGAGGTATTAAAAGAGACACAACAGAAAATGCCCGTGTCAACGAACATTACAGGTGTTACAATATATTCAGTTCCTGAAATATTTGGTTCCACTGGGTGGTGCTTACGTGAATATTCATCAGGATACCCCATCGTGGGCGGGGCCATCAAGTACAGGCGACTGGAACAGAAATTATTAGCGTGAGCGCCTCAGATCGCGTTTTGTTTTATGGATTATTTCAAGCAGGTAATAAAGTTGAATGAAGTTAAGCTTAAACTACTCCTATGACTGTACATATTTTGTAAATAATTAATAGTTTCTGTTGCATGTGTTTCTCAGTTACTCTGTTTACCTGAACGATTACAAAACTGATCACTATTTAGGTAGCGTTGGAAGACAACTACAGTATTTCTCCGAATTTCTCCCAGATTATTTGTTGACATTCAGTAGAACTGTACGTTTCTTGTAAATGACTGAGATTAAGCCTTTTAAATGTGTATGATTTCATGTTTAAATAAATATTGACAAATATATTCATGTGTTTTTATTCTGTGTCTCCTGATGTTGTCTGTATATTATAAAAATATCCTTTAAAACAGGCCCGGTTCTTGACTCAGTGATATGTGTCGGGTCCCCGCTATAATAGCAGCAACATTCACAAATGTTTACAGAACAAGCGGGAACCCAGTGTGCCTGTAGTTTTCTCTATTTCTGTTTTATCACGTGATAGAAAGTCTAAGGCCTTCTCAAGCCGTACGGCTGACTCATCTAACCTGCGGCCTGTTATGCATCAAACTAAGATTGCTGTAAAGACACAAGCAATGCCATCAAGTTAGCATTTTTAAACATTCGCTCACTAAAAAATAAATAATTTCTATTGTTGTGATTATTTTTTATTATTATTTTCTTTTCATGTAAAGCACTTTGAATTACCATTGTGTATGAAATGTGCTATATAAAAAAACTTGCCTGGCCTTGCCTTGCCTCTGTCTCGTTTACTCAAATGTATGTCATTGATTACGTTGCATGAGTGCACACTACTGGCGGAACCCTTGCAATGGGCTGAATTGGAACATCCTAAGGCACACCGAATCACACCGAACGCATTTTTTTAGGTCTGACTTTTTTTTTAAAAGAGCAGTGCGCTGTATTTTTTATGTTGCTAGGCAACCACCAAATCAGCTGTCCTGTCAATCTAATCAAAGGATTATAGCACGAGCGCTCTAAAATCTTTGGTTTTTGCTGTTAAGTAAACTGTCAAATACAGCTCCGGGTAACCTGTGACAGACACTAAAAGTTTCTCCTACATCATTGCAGTTTCCGGCCTTTCGAAGCAACGGTAAACTTTCGTCACCACAACGGAAGGCCCGCCTCTCCATTCTTTCGATTGGACAATGGAAAAAAAAAAACGTGAATGACTTCGAGAGCTTTTTCTGCTCAGAGTTGCTTTTTTTCAACTTCAGGCGCTCAGAGCGCTCCTGCAAAAACACGAGGCGCAGCAGGCGGCAAAAACGCAAGGCACACAGGGCACATAAACAGAGCACAGAAAGCTCACTGCCAACCGAAAACAATTTAAAAAAGGCTCCTCTCACTGCAAAAAATGCATTCTGTCTGATCAGGGCGTAAGTCCTTGATCAATTAGAATCCTCTATGGTGTTGGTTTATTGTTTAAATTTTTCCCCTTACGAATTTGTTTGGTGCAGCATTCTATATGTATATAGGTATGCTTGGGCTGTTATAAATGTAAAAAAATATATATTTATATATTATAGAGTTGTTTGGGGTGGCGATAAATTAAACACGATCTGCGATGAAGCAGACTCGCTCCCTCGGTCAAAATTGAGGGGCCGAGGGTCTGTCCATATAAACTTCCCTCATCCACTTTACGAAGTGGAACGCACTTCAAAATGGCAGCGGGGATTCCCCCGAGGGGAAGTGCTTAGGGAAGTTTGTGAGTGCCTGTCTAAAAGTGGAGTGGAATGCAGCCATACACACACATTTCTTCTTCTTTTGGATTTAATCCATTTGAGTGTCTTTTTCTTTTAATGGCAGTTGGAAAATCTACTGGAAGGAGAATACCGCCACCTACTGCACGTCACCGGCATGACAGCTGTCATAAAAAAACTATCGGTTAAAAAAAATACTTGATTGGCTCGGGACATACTTAGTACCAAGTGTTGCACAGAGACATCAGCAGTTCTTCTGTGGATTTGTTTGGAACAATATTTGTTGTGAAATAGAGCAAAAACAGACAATATAATGTCTAAAATGTAACTCAATATTAACTTCTTGTTTGTTGAGTTGTTGTGTGAAATCAAAATAACATTTGCAATCCTGCTGGTATTTGTGAAAAACAGCACTCTTGCTAATGTGATATTGCCCGTGCCCAACTATGTTATATGAGGAAAAGTGTAAATGATATGAAAAGTCAAACAGACTTTCCCCCTCATATCTTGAATATTGGGGTCATTCCAACAGGCTAAATCATGCAGTGAAGGCGTGCACTTTTATTTGCGCATGTGTACTAGTTTATCACACTAAACTACTGACATACATCCAGCAGAAGCTGTTTATCCACATAACAGATCAAACCACACTTCTGTACAGATAAAACAGTGGAGGAAACCCATTGCAGGGTTCATTTTGACTCAAAAACCAGTGAATCGCATTTATAATGTTTGCCTGTGTTGTTAGAACTAAATTCACAAGTAAAAGTGAATGAAAACATACAGTAAATGCGATTGTTCGTTTGGAGAAATTAGCATTTAATTAACTGTCCGTGAGATTTGGTCTTTGGGAAATTTGATGAGAAATATGCTTGATATGTTTATAATGAGACCTCTGCTTTTGATCTGTAGATTTGTAGACTTTAGTATAATCTGAGCAAAATAACTCATTTGAAACTCTAATTGAAGCACATGTGAGGTTACCTTAGTCTTTTCTTCTGGAAAGAGAAATGTAGAGGTCTGCATCTATGTTTTCTGAAATTCAAGTAACGTTATGGTGGATTTACACAACAATTGTCACAGTTCACTACGTGCATAACAGTAACAAAGGTTGAAAAAAAAAACGCACTCAAAAGAAGATAATTTGAGAAATTTCTCAAAGGCCCATTTTTTAACAGAACATAGGCATATAACGTAAGTGTTAAAATACATGTGCACAGTTCAGTTGAATGATAAAGTTTGTACTTTTTAACTTGATGCAACCTTTTCTTTGCTGAATAAACAACATTAACGACAGAATCTCTGAAATGAGAGTGCAAGGTTTATCTGTCAATCAGATGCACGTGAGAGGAAAAGGGTCAGCTAAAACCTATCAATAGCCTAAATGTGTATGTGATATTAAAGGACTGTTTAATTATTTGTGTATAATTATTATGAAGACTAGCAGCATTAATGACACTGTAATTGTGACTCACCAGAGACAGTAACACTGAATTTGTATGTGATCTCTTTCGTGTTTTTGATGATTACTTGATAAAGTCCAGAGTCTGTGGTTCTGGTGTTTGAGATGGTCAGAGATCCAATCTGATGATCCAGCTTCAGTCTGTCTCTGAATCTGCCATCAGGACCATCAGATGTGGAAAAGATTCCAGCCTATTTATTGATTTGAGCTACACGAGTCTCTGGATGTCCAAATGTCCACATTATCTCATCATGTGTCTGTATTTCAGTTAGGGCTGTTATTAATCGAAATTAAATCGCAAAGGCGATAAATCGCGATTAGGCAGAAGCTGCGATTGTCATGTGTACCTTTCAGTGAAGCACGGCTCTGTGATCACCAATAATCCGAAGGCCAGAGGGCGCTCTCGCGCTGAAACTTCAAATACGCCTAGCAGAAGAAACCCAGGAAATCCCGATAGCGGTTGCTGAATAAACAGAAGATTTAACTGCTTTCGTTAATTCAACGTGACTAATAAACACACCTATGGCAATATACGGTTTATCTGAGTTCGTCTTATTATAATTTTTATTACAATAAAGTATATAATAATGCAATGCTAATCGACATAGCCTTTATCACTGCTTGGAATGCTATGAAATATGTTCCGTGCCTTATTCTGTGTAAGAAGCCACATCATCTCACAGAAGGATTTATTTCAAACACTCGACTGACGTTATGAAGTGAGTTTGGAGTAAATATATGTTATTAAATGTGGTATTTTCATGTGCTTTCAGATGGAGCAGCATTTACTACACAGAACCGTAGTTCACTGACAAGCTACGCAAACAGCTTTCATAATCGCAGAAAGATTTCTTCGATTTCATAATCGTGCGATTAAATCGTCTGCAATTATGAACGCGATTTTGCGTAGCTTGTCAGTGAACTACGGCTCTGTGTAGTAAATGCTGCTCCATCTGAGAACACGTGCTGGACATTTACTACTAATCACAGAACCGGCTTTACTGACAAGATGCACATGACAATCACATTCATTTAATCGTGCAGCCCTAATTTCAGTATCAATCTGTAGAGTGACTGAATCTCCCTCCATCACTGACACTGACTGCACTGCATCGAATCAGCAAATACACCTGAACAACAAACAGAAACAGTCAGCAGCATTTACCTCTTAGCGTGACATAGGCAAAACAATTTTTGGGCCCCCCTTCCTCATTAATAGGCCTATATAATATTACCACCCCAGCAAACAAAAATATTTCGTAATCAGTGGAAACCGTTACAGTGTTTTCCATCGCAATAAGTGCTTGCATTCAGTCAATAAAAATCGAATGTCTTAATTTGTTTGAGAATGGAGAAAGACCGTTCCATTTAATATGTTCCAGTGTCGTGGCCACATAACCACTTTGGAAGTACATTAATTCTCTAATAATTTTAACGGCCTGGTGTCACAACCACACCTCGAGATGCTGTTCAGATGATTTATTTCAAGATAAACCTTCCGTTGCAAATTCCAAAACGTCATTTTAGAGCTAATAACAGAGGCTTGGGCCATTGATATGCAGTCTAATGCAGTTATTAGAGAGAGAGAGATTAAGCGCGTGTGAATACCTGCGTCTCTCAGCAGTGTTCAGCAGCAGCGTCTACTAATAGTGAATCTTTAAGTTGATCTGCTTCAAGAACCTCCCAACTGAGAAATGTCATGTAGCTTTTCAACTGCGAAACTATTTTACTGATAAATTCGCGGTGCAGCGCTGATGACAAGTTTCTGTGCGCGTCTCCACGTATGTGCGCGAGTGCGTGTCTGTAGTGTGTGTGCATCTGTGAAAGACGCCACAAACACAAACAGAACCAAAATCTGTCAAACATCTTCAACGGTTTCAGTCCACACAAACATAAAAAGACAAACTCGTCAGAACTGGTTCAGTAATGAAATGACAGATGCGCTGATGTGAGGCTGATCTGTAGTAAAGTGAAGTTAAAGGGGTCCTATTATGCTCTTTTACAAAGTCTTGATTTTGTTTTGGGGGTGTACTAGAACATGCTCTCATGCTTGGTGGTTCGAAAAACGCATTATTTTTCACATAATTTACATTATTCAAATACTTTTCTCCCCAGGCTGGCACAAACGGCTCGATTAGTTCCGGCTTTGAAGAAGGTCCGCCTTCCGAAAAACAAAATGTGTTGTGATTGGTCAGCTGTCCCAGTGCGTTGTGATTGGTGATTTGAGAATGGAGAAAGACCGTTCCATTTAATATGTTCCAGTGTCGTGGCCACATAACCACTTTGGAAGTACATTAATTCTCTAATAATTTTAACGGCCTGGTGTCACAACCACACCTCGAGATGCTGTTCAGATGATTTATTTCAAGATAAACCTTCCGTTGCAAATTCCAAAACGTCATTTTAAAGCTAATAACAGAGGCTTGGGCCATTGATATGCAGTCTAATGCAGTTATTAGAGAGAGAGAGATTAAGCGCGTGTGAATACCTGCGTCTCTCAGCAGTGTTCAGCAGCAGCGTCTACTAATAGTGAATCTTTAAGTTGATCTGCTTCAAGAACCTCCCAACTGAGAAATGTCATGTAGCTTTTCAACTGCGAAACTATTTTACTGATAAATTCGCGGTGCAGCGCTGATGACAAGTTTCTGTGCGCGTCTCCACGTATGTGCGCGAGTGCGTGTCTGTAGTGTGTGTGCATCTGTGAAAGACGCCACAAACACAAACAGAACCAAAATCTGTCAAACATCTTCAACGGTTTCAGTCCACACAAACATAAAAAGACAAACTCGTCAGAACTGGTTCAGTAATGAAATGACAGATGCGCTGATGTGAGGCTGATCTGTAGTAAAGTGAAGTTAAAGGGGTCCTATTATGCTCTTTTACAAAGTCTTGATTTTGTTTTGGGGGTGTACTAGAACATGCTCTCATGCTTGGTGGTTCGAAAAACGCATTATTTTTCACATAATTTACATTATTCAAATACTTTTCTCCCCAGGCTGGCACAAACGGCTCGATTAGTTCCGGCTTTGATGAAGGTCCGCCTTCCGAAAAACAAAATGTGTTGTGATTGGTTAGCTGTCCCAGTGCATTGTGATTGGCGAACAGCTTAGACGGTGTTTCAGTACTGCCACGCCCCTTGCTCCGTCTTTCAACAAAAGCTTTTTGGCGAATCCGGCACTGTACTCACTCGTGTTGTGGAAGCTGTCCTCAGTAAAATGCGCAGCACACAATAGCAAATTGGGGTTATAATGCTCAGGAACAGAGTTAAAAAATAAATTGCAACCACTGTTTCCTGACATCATCCGCTTTCGGAAGCCCAAACAAAGACGTTTGGGCACGGAGGTGAAAAAAACAGCGTTTTAGGTGGTATTATTAGGCGTTTTATTAGGTATTCGCACACCGAATGAGAAGCGCAGCGTCGCGCCACGTCTTTAAAATTCAAATACATTATTTTCTATGAGTGTAGGCACACCGGCGGTGCCGTTCGGCATCTGTCCGCGGCGCCCAGCTACGTCGTGTTGTACTTGTAAGAATTGTTCTAGACATGCCGAAAATGTGATGCTACAGCACAGCAGCTCTTCTTCTTGGTTTTCTCTGATGCACTAACTCTGCAGCAGCACTTCTTCTTCATCGTCTCTCTGATGCACTCACTCAACCAAGCGTTCTAACCACAACCTCGCCCCTCCCCACCCCCCAACCATTCCAATTTCTGTAGGCGGGAATTATTTTTAATGATATTCTAATGGACCGCTTTGTGATGTCACAAAGCCCGGAAACAAACGCTGTAGTCCAAACGAGCCGTTCGTTGTAGTTCTTGAAAAGGGATTTTTAAAAAACGAAATATCTCCCTTTGGTGTGGACTTTGAGATTTGTAACTTTCTAGATCTTTTTTATACCCAAACATACACACTACACACTGACTAAAATTTTAAAAAGTGAAAAAGCATAATAGGACCCCTTTAAACTCTTCTGACAGCTGAAATAGCTGAATATTTTTCCAGTGTTGATGTGTGTGACTGTCCAGCTTTTTTTTTTCTTTTTTTGCTCATTTCACAACATGATAACTTGACCGCTTTGAGCTCCAGTAAGCTGCAGCTTCCTGCAGATCAGTTCAGTTGTGTTATTTTCAACAGAAATAAACTGACCCCATAACATGGTCAGTGTCTAGAGAAGTTAAAAGTGTCTTAAAGCAGCGTTTGATCCTGAGATCCTGAGAGTGTTTGGCTCTGCTCTCTCCTGTAACTGTCTTCAGCTCGCTTGTTGTTCATTTCTTATCAAAAGTCTCAATTGTTTCTCCTCTCAGACTGATTTCAGAGTTGCTCTAATGGCTTTATGGAGCAGGAACAGATCACCTGCCAGAACTGTGTGGAGAAAAGTGTTCTCTTATATTTTCATATGACATTTTGCATGGAGAGGAAGTCAGAGTGTTTGGTTCATTTAAACAGGAGAGAAAATTAGGCCTACAAACTACTGACAGATACACTGACCGCATTCATCTAATAATAAGCATGCTGATGTCAGAGCTCTTTCTCCAGCCAACTGATCAAACCACATTAAATATAAATATATGAGTTCAGCTTTGATCACACTACATTCAGTGAGTGACATTTATTGCTTTTATCTGTTTTGCTGCTAGTAAGTTAAACACTGACTGAATGTTCATGAGAACAGTAGCCTGTAAATATAATGTTAATTTGTAACAAAATAAGACTGAAAATTTTGCATTTGGCTGAATACATGGCCAAAATAACTCTTTGAAGCACTTGTGAGTTTACCTTGGTCTTTACTCCTGAAGAAGTGTAGTGTTATGTCCCAACATGCTGTTGTTGTTGTTTTAGTCTTACTAATTTATTCTTTTCTGGTTTACAAATGTGTGGGTGTAGTCATGTGCCCTGAGTCTGTGTTGTGCTTGGTCTCTCTCTCTCTCTCTGTCTTTCACTCACTCACTCTATTCCCTCTCAGGCCGAATCACCACCACCTGTAGCTCATTATGAGAGCATGGGTGAGACAGGCCCTGCGTTCCATTCGGAAGTGCTCATCCCTATGCCCTAATCCCTTCAAAGGGTTTACCCTTCGGAGTGAGAGCTTCGAAGGGATGAAGGGTGTAGGGGTCAAAAAGGCTCTTTTTTTGGAACTCACTTCTGCGTCATGTTAACGAGACGATCAAGGAGGCGCCTTCATTGCACATTTTTGCTGGTTGAAGTGTAGATCAAAGTTTTGTGATATTCAAGTTAGGTTATAATGAGCTTACACTATAATTCTCATGTTTAAAAGGTTCTCTATAACGGTGTATACCGCCGAGCGCCCGCTGCTGGAAGAACCGAGAGGAGAAACATTCACAGACTGTGATGACGCGCATCCACAGACATGAACATCGTACATCTACTTCTATTTTTTTCCCCTTAATATTTTCATTTAAAAAGTACATTTACACATTGTGTTATATATGGCGTTGCATTACAAATGAAAAACTAGTAAGCACTGCTGCAAGGGTCATTTCTAAACAGCTGCTGAGGGAGTGACGGTGAATTTGACATCTTTCTCTCTTCTGACTGCCTTATATCAATCTCTTGATATCTTTTTCCTTGTTTGGAAAGTCGTGGAAACGCTGTCGTGTGGGTTTCTTTGCCATTCGAGCAAATGGGAACACAACAAAATAAAATCATATTTGCTGCAGTCCTGATCCTGTTCACCCAACTGTAACGACTTCCGCTTTCATTACATTACTGTACATTATTCAGTAGATTAATAAAAACTGTTTTTAGCTGTATATGTGCTCCAGAAATTCTTGCAGATATACAAAAATAACAATTTAATAATAATCAAAAAAATATTAAATAATGTAAAGCTGTATATATGTGGCGCTCAGCTGAATCGTTAAAATATACTTCGTTTGTATTCCTCCATGGGGCGCTCGACATAATAAATGTAATAAAACATGGAGAGTCTCTTGAAGATTAGAGTGAGAAACTTTATTGATAAATGTAAGCAAATACGTATGGAAAATATACAGCAGTCAAGAGAGATCGGTGTGTATTATCTGAAGAAAATATAAACAATAAAGCCTTTCAAAGTAGATTTTAAACAACTCAGACAATGAAAAATGCAAAGAGAGCGCGCAAGCTCAAGCAATCATCAGCAGTTATGACAAAAACACTTGAAACGTTAATTTTCTGCATTTTGCTTTAGATTTCAATTGTTTCTGAAAAAGATGAATATATATATATATAAAGCCATAAATTAATAAATCTCATAAATATTTACATATGCAAAAACAAAAAAGTTTGTAAGAAATTACATCAGTTATAGGCCTACCTGATGAGTGAATCTGTTCAGCTCTTCTGGATCTGATGTCATAAACCAGAAGAACGACAGTAGCCACGCCCACCAGAGCAGAGAGGACCAATCGGATCACAGCTTCAGTAGAACCACAGCAGTGGACAGAGTCTGAGGAATAAACACATCAAACTGAGATCAGCTCAGTCAATAAACACTGATATCAGCTCTAATATCAGCGCTGCTGTACCTGAACATGTGTGACAGAGTTGACTGGTGTCCAGATGTTGAGTCTGCTTGCTGATGGGATTGTTGAGCACACAGCTGTAGGTGTTTTTATCCTGATATTCCACCTCCAGAGGTAGAGAGAGACTGATGCTGAGATCAGACACACTGATGCTGGACAATAAACTGTTTCCTTTGAACCAGGAGAGAGTCACATGACCCACATTCACCACTGAACACACCAATGAACAAGATGATGATGATGATGAAGAACAGTTTGAAGAGTTACTGCTGATGACAGGAACCGGCAGACGAGCTGAAAAACATGAGAGAATAGAGATAACTGAAGATGAATGAAGATATTAAAGCAGACGAGGAAGAAACACTGAGAGCAACCAAGACTGATCAAAAAGGCATTTTAAAAACAAATTTGATAAATAAAGTTAAATCATTGCATTGCTTATAATGCATATGTGGAAAACTCCGGTTTTACTCTGTACTGAAGCCTAAATTGTTCACGTTTGTGTAGCTGGAAAGGCATCAGAACTCGACATTTTGAATACCTGATATTTTTATTTATTTTTATTAGTTTGACAGGGAAAGCTGTGCGAAAACAGAAAGACACACACACACTCACATATATACATATATTCATTTATTTCAAAAAATAAATAAATAAAATTAAAAAACACTCCCCAGAAAACAGGGCACTTTCTCTCGAGGAAGAAAAAGGGCAGGTGCTCAAGCCCCCTTTGATGACTATGTGTGCACATGCCTGATCCTTTCTGACTAATATAACCTGTAATTTATTACATGGTACCAGAACTGAAGCAAACGAAGCCATAAAAACACATTTCAAACTCACCAACCAGACGCCACAAACTCAACCAGAACAAAACTAGTTTGAAAAACATTTCCTTCATCAATTCACTGCAAGCCCACAATAGCGATGCTTAAAATGTCTGAAAACACTCTGAAACATGACTGAACTTTAATATTTATCTGGCTGTGACCACAGTTTCCGCTCCAATGTCCGCTCCTTTAATATCATGAAAATCAACAAGCTTTTGCTGATCTTACATTTTCAAATGAATTCCGGCCCTGCATGAAAACTAACATCAGGAGTGTTTGATTAGATATCCTTTCATCATCTTTAATGTCAGTTTCTTACATTTAATCAATACATTCAATTATAATAACAGGACACTACAGGACTGTTACCAACCAAATGAAATCAGTATCAACAAAATCCATCTTTGCACAGCAGAGGAAACACAGAAACAGCATCTTAAAGAAACAGCATCATCTGCAGTGAATGGGTGCCGTCAGAATGAGTCCAAACAGCTGATAAATACATCACAATAATCCACAAGTAATCCACAGCACTCCAGTCCATCAGTTAACATCTGGAGAAGAGAAAAGCTGCATGTTTGTAAGAAACAATTCCATCAAGACGTTTTTAACTTCAAACTGTTGCTTCCAGTTAAAATATGAGACCATAATCCATTATATTGAATCAGGAGAGAAATCTCAACAGATCAAGCACCACTTACAAGCCAAAACAGTCCAAAATGCCCTAAAGTTTGATATGAGAGGTCAACGGGGGATGGACTCTTTCACTGGAGGTAGTGTTATTATGGATTATGAACTTGTATTTTGGACAGAAGTGACGGTTTACAGTTAAAAACGTCTCAAAAATAAAAATTTAAGCGCATTTTCCATTTTAAGTCAACTATAACTGTAATGAATAAGTCATTGAATCTTTCATTAAACCAAATCAGGAACGAATGAGTCATTGAATCATTGACTCACCCGATTCTTTCAAAAACGCGGCTTTTTTCGGTACCAAGTGTTGCACTGAGAGATCAGCGGTTTTTCTGTGGATTTGTTTGGAACAATATTTGTTGTGAAGTAGAGCAAAAACAGACAATCTTATGTCTAAAATGTAACTCAATATTAACTTCTTGTTTGCTGAATTGTTGTATGAAATCAATATAACAATTGCAATTGTGCTGATATTTGTGAAAAACAGCACTCTTGCGCATGTGATATTGCTTAACTATATGAGGAAAATATAAAAGATATGAAAAGTCCAACAGACTTTTCCCCTCATATATTGAATATTGGGGTCATTCCAACAGGCTAAATCATGCAGTGAATGCGTGCACTCTTAATGTGCACATGTACTAGTTTATCAGACTAAACTACTGACATACATCCAGCAGAAGCTGTTTATCCACATAACAGATCAAACCACACTTCTGTACAGATAAAACAGTGGAGGAAACCCATTGCAGGGTTCATTTTGACTCAAAAACCAGTGAATCGCATTTATAATGTTTGCCTGTGTTGTTAGAACTAAATTCACGAGTAAAAGTGAATGAAAACATACAGTAAATGCGATTGTTCGTTTGGAGAAATTTGCATTTGATTAACTGCAAGATTTGTTCTTGAGAAAATTTGTCAAGAACTGCTTGAGTTTATAATAAAATCTCAGGTGTTTGATTGTAGACTTTGGCATTTTGGCAAATCTGAGCAAAATAACTCCTTTGAAACTCTAATTGAAGCACATGTGAGGTTACCTTATTCTTTTCTTCTGGAGAGAGTAGCGGCCTGGATCAGTGTTTTCTGAAAATAAAGTAAGTTATGGTGGATTTACACAACGATTCTCACAGATCACTCCCTATATAATGGTAAAAAATAATGGTAACACCATTTTTTAACCGTCAGTTATCATTTGAAACTCAAGGTAGTCAATTCAAGGCGTTAAAGTTTGCCTACAAAACCACCACTGGCTCTGCACCCCTTCATTACTTCAGACTTATGTGCCTCTAGAAGCTTGCGTTCTGCAAGTGAACGTCGCTTTATTGTGCATCCCAAAGAGGCACTAAATCACTTTCGCCCCAGTATTGTAACGGGGACACTATACTGTAAAAAAGCAGCATCTTTCGGATGAGACGTTAAACCGAGGTCCTGACTCTCTGTGGTCATTACAAACCCCATGGCACTTCTCGTAAAGAGTAGAGGTGTAACCCCGGTGTCCTGGCCGGATTCCCTCCACTGGCCCTTGTCAATCATGGCCTCCTAATAATCCCCATTCACTGAATTGACTCTATCTCTCTCTCCTCTCTAGCTGGAGCTGGTGTGTGGTGAGCGCACTGGTGCCGTTGTCCTGTGGCTGCCGTCACATCATCCAAGTGGATGCTGCACACTGGTGGTGGTTGAGGAGAGACCCCCCCCCC
>NW_015551104.1:256202-281338 GCF_001515605.1 Sinocyclocheilus anshuiensis
GCACTGGTGCCGTTGTCCTGTGGCTGCCGTCGCATCATCCAAGTGGATGCTGCACACTGGTGGTAGTTGAGGAGAGACCCCCCCCCATATGATTGTAAAGCACTTTGTGTGTACAGCAATACACAATAAAGCGCTATATATATGCATCATTCATTCCTCTAACTCTAGCACTCTATATTCTAATTCTTTGAAAAAAAAAAAAAAAAAAAAAAAAAAAAAAAAAAGTTTTCTAAAAAAAACAAAAACAAAAATAAACCACTAGCTTCTCTAATCTTTTTGTATTTTTATTTATTTGTTTACTTTTTATTTATTATACAATTAACAAAAGCAAAAAAAAGGCCTCTAACACTAGCTTGCTCTATTCTTTTTCTATTCTATACGTTTTCTATTTATTATATAATTTTAAAAAACTTGCTACGTGTAGGCGTTAAGCTAACTGAGAATTATAGCACTTGCTTATCATTGCTCTTTTGTTGATTTTGATTGCTTTGTCTTCATTTGTAAGTCGCTTTTGGATAAAAGCATCTGCTAAATGACTAAAAGTAAAGATAGCGACAATCACCCATTCAGAATCAAATCTATTTGCCGCCTTTGCTTTCAAGCAATATTGGACTTTTTTTTTTTTAGATGGCGATAATAACCATTTGAAACCAACATAGTTTTATGATTATGACCTGGATTTAAAAACAAACAAACAAACAAAAAACCTTGAATTAACATGACATGAATTAACATACAACACAACATAAATCATGTCAAACATGAACAAATGACTACAAAGACAACACAGAACCAAATAAGACATCAGGAAGAGCAGGACACATGAGAAAACAACTAAACAAAACCTACAAATAAAAGACAAAACCTTTACAGCAACATGCATCCATGATGTTTAAGGTTCATTGCGTGAATATCATCAAATCTGGCAGTAAACTACAGTACAAGTACAATATATAATTTGATGTAAAAAAGTATAAAGAACTATATAAGTCGCCATCTGTTTGTGTGTATTGATGTATTGGATTCAAAATGATGAATTAAAATAATTTAAAAGGCAATGAAGTACTTTGAAGTTGAAGAGAAACTGAACAGTGTCAACACTGGTGCTGGACGGAATGAAACAGAGCCCAGACACCATCTACTTTCACTCTTAAAACACTGATTCAGCTCATACAAGTTCTTTATCGATTTATTGTTTTAAAGTAACTCGAACGTACCTGTACACCAGCGACAGTAGGTTCTAATCTAATCGCGTCCTGATTGGTCGCGCGTGTAAATGTGCCGCGGTCCCTTTAAGCGTGACTCAATTTTTCGGCGATTTTGTATCAAAGTTCCTGAACAATTTGAACGGTCCGAATCTACTCCGAGTTCATCAACGAGTTGAATCTGGATTAACGGGATAACTTAAGCAGTTATTCGGCTGACATCAAACACCGAAACTACCTAGCATTAGGCTATCATTGTTATTAGCATCATCTTTTCATCAGCAGCAGAGTTTGGATCAAACCGGATCAGCATCTACAGACATGTCGAGTGAGTCCAGAACAACGAAACGGTCTATAAAATCATACCGCATAATTCTGCATAACTACACACACGCATATAGGATACTACAAAATGCACACAACTGTAATACACGAGTCTTCACTGTTTTCTGATAACTACCGCTGTTTACTCTCGACTCAAGTTCATCTGCGAATCTGTAGCTAATTGATGTTTTCATTGTTTGGCACTTTTGCATTTGACTGGATTCGCGTTAATGATTTCTTCAGTAACGTTACCAGTTTTTTTTTTTTTTTTTGACTTAATTCGCGTCCACAGCAGATCTGAGGGGCTAAACGGAACTGTTGCGGCTCTGTGTCGCATGCGATTTATCGTGCAGCCCTAGTATATATGTATGTATGTATTTATTTATGTTAGGTATTTTTATTTCTAATTTTAATTTTGAATGCACAATTATTTTTAATTTTACAAGTAGATCATTTATTAAATCAATTTTATTTATATGTATATTTTTCATTTTTAATTCACAATTCATATTAATTTTGTTTTTTTTTAATTTTCAAAAAAATAGCTTTTAATCTGAACAAAACGCTCAAGTCATTTTAGAAACCTCTACATACTGCAGAAACAGTAGGCTAGCCTGCCACTGGAACACACTCTCTCTCGCTCAGTGATGTCTTCTGCTGCATGGTTACTGCAGCAACAGGCGTCCACAGCAGATCTGAGGGGCTAAACGGAACTGTTTTCCGATCAGGCGGATGTTTAACCAGGTCAAAGTTCCCAGTTTTATGGAGCTGAAAGTCCGCATGAACAGCAGACCTGATTATTATCCCGCTATCAG
This sequence comes from Sinocyclocheilus anshuiensis, assembly GCF_001515605.1. Taxonomy (NCBI): domain Eukaryota; kingdom Metazoa; phylum Chordata; class Actinopteri; order Cypriniformes; family Cyprinidae; genus Sinocyclocheilus; species Sinocyclocheilus anshuiensis. The sequence continues at coordinate 258,547 of NW_015551104.1, forward strand.
CGCTTTATTGCGTTGTGTTGACTGTGTCGCATCACTGTTGCCAACTCTCGCGAGACAAATCATCAACCGCGGCATCAACAACAAGCCCAATATTATTTGATTATTTATTACCATCAATTTTATTTATTATCACATATTACCAATAAATGAGACTGCAACATATTAAACTGAAACCACTCTTTTATTTGAATCTATTTTCTTTATTTTATTTAAAATTTAGCCCTCTAACACTTACTCTTTTTTCTATTTCTATACTTACTACTTGTTTTTGTTTATTTATTTTTTGCTTCTTTGTCATTTTAATATATATATATTTTTTTTATTTATTATCACATATATATAATTTTAATTTTGAATGCACAATTATTTTTAATTTTACAAGTAGATCATTTATTAAATCAATTTTATTTATATGTATATTTTTCATTTTTAATTCACAATTCATATTAATTTTTTTTTTTTTAAATTTTCAAAAAAATAGCTTTTAATCTGAACAAAACGCTCAAGTCATTTTAGAAACCTCTACATACTGCAGAAACAGTAGGCTAGCCTGCCACTGGAACACACTCTCTCTCGCTCAGTGATGTCTTCTGCTGCATGGTTACTGCAGCAACAGATCAAAATGAGGCTGAGCATGTTGTGGGGGAATCCTAAGCCCCTCCCCTCTGCTGATGTATGAAGGGAGTGGCTCCGCCTCCACCTCTGCGCTAAGAGATCCCCAAGCCCCGCCCCCTGTGCATGTCTTCCTGCTCTGATAAGAGAGTCTGTCTCCTAGCACTCGTCCCCTCTCTCTCTCTCCATCTGTCCCGTGTGCAGACGGACGGTCGGCAGCATGTCGGACTCCAGCGCAGCTCCGGCGCAGAGCAAAAGCAAAACTAAACCCTGCAAGAGAGGCAGTTTACACAGCAGGACCAGCCCGGGTGAGTCCCGCCGCAGAGGGGAGACAGACAGGCTGAGAGAGAGACGGGGTGGGGTGTGATGGGGACCATATCTTCAGAGCAGTTCAGGCCAGTCTGGAGTTTGTTTTCTTTTTGAGTGCTTTTTTACTCCGCAAAATGGATGCAATATTAAAATAAATATTTGTTAAATATAATTGTTTTTAAATGTATTTTTAACTGTGTTTTTTACATTTTAATTAAATCATTTAAAATGTATTTAGTAATCTCCGTTGCACTGGTCAAACACATGTGAGGTGAATTAGTGAAGGTCAGTGTTTCGGTCTGATCTCAGAACAGAAACGACCGACTTTCATCATTTTCCAGTCAGTTTTGTTTGCTTCGTCCCGAGCGCATCAATATATTAATGAAAAGTGCGGAGTGCAGGAATGTGGGATTGTGGGTAAGTGTTGGTCCAGGCGTGTGACGTGAGAGCTCATGAATTACACAGGAGCCTGTACCTGCAACCTTCTGGTTTATCTGAAAGAGACGAGAATGCAATGATTTCAAGACAATTCAGTTAATAGCACAACAATATATGAGTCTAGAATAAGTCTTGGTGAATGATTGCACCAAAAAAAAAAAAAAAATAAATAAATTGTAGAGAATTCAAATAAATGAAAAAAGTGTGTAAACTAATGAAAACAAATAAGAGAAAAACATTTCACAATCAAAACTTTTGTAAGCATTTAGATCACACAACTTTAAAGTTAAATATAAAGGCATAAACTACTACTACTACTAAAAATAATAAATAAATACTAAAATCATAATAAATGACAGTATTAATATAAATAATAAAACCGCAATATAAAAACAACATAAATAAAACAATATGTAAAAAAAATAAACGTGTAAACCAATGAATACAAAATGAGTGAGAAATGCATATTTTAAGCTTAAAGATTTGACAGTCCAAAACAACGATGAAAATGTATTTTTTCTTTAACATTTAAATATAACTTCATAAATACTACTACTACTATTAAAATTAATAAATGCATACTAAAATACTAAAAATTAACAACAAAATATAACAACATATAATGCATATCGTTTTAATTGTTGTAGTCTAATGATTATTAGTAGAATTAAAACACGCACACACGGGTCTATCAGGCTGAAGGCTTTGAGAGTTTAAAGTACAGTTAATCACAGAGATCAGTTAATATCACACACACTCACCCGTCACATTATGACACCTACAAATTATTAGTCTCCTGCAGTTCTGCGCCTTTAAGACTGAAACACACACACACACACACACACACACACACACACACACACAATGAACACAGATCTCTCATTAGCAACACAATGTGTGCGTTCAGCTTCTAAATATGAACCTCTGTGTGTGTGTGTGTGTGTGTGTGTGTGTGTTTCTAAAGCTCAGTCTAGACACTGGGTTACAGACAATTTATTTCACTCCGCTTATTCTGCTCAATAACAGCCTGCATACACAGTAAAAGACTGAAATAGAACAGCCAATCACAGTCGTTCAGGGGCGGGACTTATCTGAAACAGAATAATATGTCAGTTTGTGATTGGTTTTATGGAAACTAAAATAAAAATAAACATACACAATTGGCTTAAAAATGTAAAAGAGCCATAAATTTGAATTTGCAGATGATATTTCTGAATTAAATCCTTTTAAGGCATGTCCATTCACTCGGTGGCCATCTTATATTTGGTTGAAAACACCAAAATATGAAGAAAATTTCCAAAAAAGTGACACATTTTTAATACATTAAAAAGACTTTAGAAAACTTTAGTGAAAATAATTTCTAGATGTGCAACAAAACACCACGTTACAATAATATATATCAATAGAAAATTTAAAAAAGAAAAAATAATGTATACTAATAAACACTACTAATAGAGATAATATTAAAGAAAAATAACAAACTTCAGCGAATCATTTTCTAGATGCTCGTAAAAAAAAGTCACATTATGTTTAAATTCAAATGAGAAAAATCTGTCAACAAATTCTTCTAAAACTCAGATCACACAAATAAAACTATATTTAGGGTAGATTGGCTAATGTGCATTTTTGAGTAAAGAGACGTGTGATTGGCTCATTTGACAGAGGCGGGGCTAATAAATGCTACAATAATAAAACAAATAGAAAAAAGTAGTTATAAAGTAATAATACAATATTAATATAGATAATAAAATAACTCAATATAATAACAATTTTAATCAAATATATAATATAATATTGTAATATGATTGTTGTATTTAAAAAAAAATAAAAAATAAAAAAATAAAAAATATATATATATTGATATATATGATATATGATATATGATATATATATAAATATACACACAAATAAAACTTTATTTTTCAGGCTGGTGTGCGTTCTGGAGTAAACAGACACGACGCGATTGGCTTGTTCGACAGAGTCGCTTCATTTCTCTCATTTCCTTTCCTTGAATAAAATGTAATGTAATGAGGTCATGTGACTACAGTGTAGCGCACTGCTTGTGCACAAGTACACATAGTACACACTACAGAGTATGTGCTGCTGTGCTGCACAGTACGCTAGTGCTGCATTGGGACACACACACACACACACACACACACACACACACACACAGACAAAGGTGTGTTCATGCTGGTTTTCCCAGGATTCCACTGTAAACACAGTGGGGTTTAAACACACAGTGGTGCGTCCCGCCACCAAACCCCCCCACCTCCATCTGCAACATGGTATGAGCCAAACACGAGTGAACCCGAGCGTCCCGACACACACTGCGAGAGAATCGCTGCAGGGAGAGACAGACACACACACACATAGCTGGACAGGAAGTGCTTGTTATCCTGAGCATCCCAGCAGAGATCAGACTACACGCAGGTACTGCACACATTGCACACCACACACTACACACAGTTACCACACTCATTACGCACACGCGTCCTGTCAGCTCTGCATGCGGCTCTCTGTATTCATGTGTGTGTGTGAGATGGCTTTATTTGCAGTGGGCTGAGGTGTTTTAAATGGAATGTTGTGGAACGCATGTCACATGATCACCTTAAAGTCACATGATGAGTCAAACTCCTGTGTTTTGACAGGAAAATTGTTGTTTTACCGGTATTTCAATGCCAATTTTATAACTGTCACTCTCTCTGTATTCATACATACCCATCTTTTTACCCATTTTACTAATAGGCGCCTTACATGACACTCAAGGACACCTTACATTGAAACAATCAACCTTAAACAACAATCAAGCATAGCGTTAGTTCTGGCAGGTCACGTTAGTCAAGCTTGCATCAGCTGTCTCCCAGCTGATCCCCATCTACCTATGGGAATACGACACCTATCTAAGCATTCATATATAAGGTCCCTCAGTATTATCAGCAGTTTTCGCATTGCTCAATAGCTAATTACCCTCCTCCATCCCCAGCTCCTCCTCTGTCAGTCAGGATTCAGCCTTCTGATTCTCCTTTGAATCAGACTAATTCTAAAATGTGTACATAACATTATTGAACTTTAACGATATCTGCAATACATTTATGTTGGTTCTGTTCTGTTTACCCTGGGGGGGCTATCGCTGCTTTTCCTGCTCTCATCCATGCTAGGCTGCATGGAGGCGCAGGGAGTTCTTGCCCAGAACAGAACCATACCGCCAATCCAAACTGTATGCTAATTGTCAATCATATTTGACGATAGTGGTCCTGACAGAAATAATAATTACAGCCTAAACAGACCTAATACGATCATACAAGCAATCACATAAAAGCCTGCCTAAAAAGATGGGTCTTAAGGCGACATTTAAAAAAAAAGTGTAGGACTGTAGATATGAAGAAGGTCAGATAAGTATGAAGGAGCAAGATTAGTAAGTGCCTTGTAAGTAAGGACAAGGATTTTAAATTCAGTACGGTATTTAACCGGGAGCCAATGCAAGTGTTGTAACATGGGAGTAATGTCTTCAGTATTAGGAGTTCTGCAAATAATTCAAGCAGCTGAATTCTGTACGAACTGAAGTTTATGGAGAAGCTTTGAAGGCAGACCACAAAAAAGAGCATTACAATAATATGGGAAGTGACTGAAGCATGAACAAGGATCACTGTGCTCATTACCCGAAAGAGCCGGACGAAGACGATTAATATTATGTATGTGGAAATGACACTATTTATATGTGCTTCGAATGATGAAGTACTGTGAAAGATGACACCCAAACTTTTAACCGGTTTAGACACAGACACTGGAAAATTTTAAATATTCACCGAGGAACATTTAGACTTGGCCAGATTGGTTTTTGAGCCAACAAGAAAAATTTCAGTCTTACTACTATTTAGTTTAAGAAGATTTGATGTAAACCACTCTTTAATCTCAGCTATACAATCTGAGAGGATAGACGGAGGAAAAGTAGAGGTGGGTTTGGAGGATAGGTACAGTTGGGTGTCATCAGCATAGCAGTGGAACTGAATGCCAAATTTCTTAAAAAATATTACCAAGAGGTAGAAGATAAATAATAAATAAGAGAGGACCCACAACTGAGCCCTGCAGAACCCCAGTAGTAACATGAAGGCTTTGATGTAAACTCCTTCAACTACAAATTGAGTACGACCCGTTAGATAAGATTGAAACCAAGTCAGGGCAGTGCCCATGATTCCAATAGACTCCAATCTGTCCAACAAAATACTGTGCGAGATAGTATCAAATGCTGCACTCAAATCAAGCAGAATAAGTATATATAGATTGATGTCCTGAATTAGCAGCTGCCAATAAATCATTGGAAATCTTAACTAATGCAGTCTCAACACTATGACGTGAACGGAAGCCAGATTGAAATTGCTCATACAAACTATTATCATAAAGATGATCCTGGACCTGGGCTGCAGCAATCCTTTCCAGTATTTTAGAAAAGAAACGGTAAATTTGAAATATCAAAATTAAATATAAAATTAAGTTTAATTGAAGACTTCAATTTTCGTATACTTCTTTATATAATACACAGAGAAAAAATTGATAGGAAATGTAAAAGAAAAAAGTACTTGGACTAATAAACACTAATAATAAATAGCGCTAATAATAAAGACAGTTTAATAAATAAACAGTTTTGAAACATCATATATTTCTTGTGCAGAGCACAAATGATATTTGAAGAACGTTGTATGGACATTGTTTTGGCTTTCTTTGTACAGACAAAACTCCCAGATGTTTTTTAAAATATCTTGTATTATTTAAGTGGTTTTTCATCAATATATTACTGTTTTCTGATTCATCTTAGATTTGTTTCTAATGCACAACTGAGTGCACTGAAGTGTGAGTGTGAAGCGTCTGTTACTGACACTGATGAATGAGTGTCATCTGCACATGAGCTCTGTGCTTTAATAATGAGAATCAGACACTCCGGCTCATACTGTATGGGATGGTTTCCGCACTGAATGCTGCACTGCTGTCATGAATGACTCTGACAAAAACCAGCCAGTTAGTCGGTCAATTTATTCTGCTAAATGTTTCTAAGTAGATACTAAAGCTTTTCTAGGGTGTTGTTCTTGGTTGCTGTGCGGTTGCTAGGGTGTTCTAGATGATTGCTAGAGCGTTACTAGGTTACTAGGGCGTTGTGGATGGTCGCTGTGTGGTTGCTATGTGTTTTTTTTTTCTTCTTGTCTGGTGTGAGTTGTCTCAGTGATCCTCTTGTCTGTAGTCTGACTCGGGTCCCTCCTTCAGTGTGGAGTTTTTTTTTTTTTGTATTGTCCAGCAGGTGAAAATCGTGAGTGAACACACAACTATGAGCACCAGTACCAGTGACTGATATTAACAGCACTATTATTAGCATCTTTAATAACTGTGTGTGTGTGTGTGTAGATCTGTGTGGCTCTGCTGACGTAAGGCCGTTGATGTCCCAGCGCTCTCTGCCCGGCACACCAGTCACCCACAAACACCTGCCTATCGACCTGCGCACATCCATGGACGGCAAATACAAGGAGATCGCTGAGGTGTGTGTTTGTAATGCGCGTGTGTTTGTAATGTGTGTGTGTGATTGTAATGTGCGAGGTTGTAACGTGTGTAACGTGTATGATTGACGTGTGTGTGTGTGTGTAACATGTATGATTGTAAGGCGTGTGTAATATGTGTGTGTTTGTAACATGTGTGTGTGATTGTAATGCGTGTGTAACATGTATGATTGCAATGCGTGTGTAACGTGTGTTTGTAACACGTATGTAACGTGTGTGATTGCAATGCATGTGCGTTTGTAACACGTGTGTATGAAAAGTGTGATTGCAACATGTATAATTGTAACGCGTGTGTAACGTGTGTATGTAACCTGTGATTGCAACACACATGTATAACGGTAACGCACGTGTGTGTTTGTAATGCACACGTTTGTAATGTGTGTGTGTGTGTGTTTGTAACATGCATATGTGTTTATAACGTGTGTGTGTGTGTTATTGTAATGCGTGTATGATTGTAACAAGCATTTGTAACGTGTGTTCGTAACACGTGTGTGTGATTGTAGCACGTGTGTGCGTTTGCTCTTCAGCGTGAGTGTGCTTGTAACATGTATGTGTGTGTAACGCATGTGCAGGAGCTGCTGGCGAGGAGTCTGACGGACAGCGACATGCGTTGCGCTCCATACGAGTTTCCTGAAGAGAGTCCTATTGAACAGCTGGAGGAGAAACGCCACCGTCTGGAGCGACAGATCAGTCAAGATGTCAAGTACAACATATACACACACACATCCTAACTATGTGTAATGCATCTAATTTTTTTGCGCACACTGAAAGCCAATCAGAATATATTTAATGTTTAAGGTTCATTACGTGAATTGAGATTTTGGAATAAAATATTAAACACAAGTACATTAAAAAAAAAACATTGTAAAGTAAAATAAATAAAAAATAAAAGGGGAATATTATTAATCTTAAAGATATTTATTAATAATTTTGGTAATATTATTTATTATTAATAATAATCTACTTTCAATATATTTATTAAGCTAATTTATATAATTTATTAAATATCCTAAAGATCTTTGACCGAGTCGTTAGACTGATTTTTTTAAGCATATTTCAGAGTATTTTAAGTCTTCTATTCAGGCAAAATTATGTTTTGAGAACCGTTGAAGTTTCTGAAAGTCAAAAAATCATTTGTTTGTGATATTTTGGCCCGGAGTGTATTATAATGGCTTTGCACCTGCTCAGGCATTTTGTTTGTGATCTGTGTGAATTCTTTTCTTTGAACACACTGACCCAAAACACCCAACAAACACCGCAGACGTTCATAATCGCACACAGACACAACAGGCCACAGTTTGGCCGCGTTTCAGGCGTTTGTGTGGGTGTGTTTGGGTTTGTGTCTCTTACAGATGCTTAAACATACACTCTTTCTGCTCGGGTGGAGAGTTTCAGATTCCCTCTGCTGCATTTTAAATGAAAGTTCTTTAGAAAAATCAATCCGAGTGATTTATACTCTCTCCTCTTGTGTGTGTGTGTCCTTCACATCCTTCAAGGCTTGAGCCCGAGATTCTGCTGCGAGCGAAACAAGACTTCATGAAAATAGACAGCGCTGCAGACCTGGAGTGAGTCACTGCCGTCCGTCCGTCTCTGTCTGTCTGTCTGTCTGATCCTCCGTGTATTTCATCTCATGTGTCCGTCTGCAGGTATCTGAAGGACAGTCATGTGGACGAGGTGGACCTGCATCATATGGAGACACTTGTGGAGAAAAACTTCCAGCGCGTGTCCATCTCAGGAGAGGAGAAGTGTGGGGTGAGAACCAGAGAAACCAGCTTCAGTTAGTTTGTGTGAAAAAATGACAATAAAACAGAGAAATACCTTTTACAGCACTCATTACTGTATATGTACTAATACATTTAAGTGCAAATTAACCTCAGGTAGTATTTTTGTAGCACTTTTCACAATGTTAGTAATACTAAAAGCAATCTACTGAATAAAAACGCGTAATATTTTAACTTGCTGCAACAAAATTCTTGCTAGGTGTGAATCTTCCATTTGAATTACGAATTTAAGGAAGTAGAATTAAAAGAAATTGAAGAAATTTCAGTATCACTTAAGAAATCCTTGAATGAAGTGAGAAATCAATAAATCATTTGAAAACAACATGAGAAAAAAAATCAAGCGAGCAATCAATTATTAACATGTGAATAAATATTTGATAAATCGTGATAAAATCAGTTTAGTCTTAAGTTTTTTAGTTAAAAAAAAATATAAAAAATGATTTCTTCATTGAAATATAGCTGAAGTTGAAACATTAGATGGAAAACTTAAATTGCAATTCAAACTGAAATTTAATGTAGAAATTACTAATAAAACAAATCTGTATCAGCATGATTTTCATACAGAAAAAAAGTCATCCTCTAACTTCTCAAAGTTTTGTTCTTTAAAAATTCTTAATATTAAGTTTTCTCAGTTTTTTCAAAGTTCTCTAAGCTTGTGTTCTGTAAAAAAATCTTGATATTAAGTTCTCTCTAAGTTTTTGTTTTTAAAAACTTGTTTCTCTAAGTTTTTTTCTACATTCTCAATGTTTTGTTTTTTAAGCAGTTCTTAATATTGAGTTTTTCTCGAAGTCCTGTAAGTTTTGTCCTTTAAAAAGTTCCTAAAACTAAGTTTCATCTAAGTTCTAAGTCTTGCTCTTTAAATTTTAGAAATATTAATTAGGTTTTCTCCAAGTTCTCCAAGTTTTGTTCTTTAAAAGTTTGTTAATGTTAAGTTTCCTCTCATTTCTGTAAGTTTACTACTTTAAAAAAATCTTAACGTTAAGTTTCTCTAAGTTCTTTAAATATTCTTAGTATTATTTGTTTCTTTAAGCTTTGTTCTTTAAAAATTCTTAATATTACGTTTTCTCTAAGTTGTCAAATTTAAGTTAGATATCTTATTACTGTAAAACAGGACAAATGCACTGATTCTAGATGGATTCTTGTGACGTTTGTGTGTTCAGGTGCCGTTCACGGATCTGGTGGACGCAGCGAAGTGTGTTGTGAAGGCCTTGTTCATCAGAGAGAAGTACATGGCTCTGTCTCTGCAGACCTTCTATAAAACCACTGGACGATCCCTGCAGGAGCTCAGCCAGAGACCGCCGGACATCGACGCATACGAGGACCTTCACGAGAGTCCCGTCGACTCAGGTGTGTGTGAGCGCCTCGACATGTGTGCAGAACCTAACACAAACCAGCACTTATGTGTGTGTGTGTGTGTGTCTCAGACATGTCCGTTCACGCGCCGGTGTCAGAAACGCACCCGTACGAGGGGCAGGACACGAAGAACCTGCCGCCGGACGCCGGATACAGCTGCAAGATGGTGGATGGAGTCATTCACGTCTACACCGCACAAAACCCCATGGACAAGTGAGTTTCGGGGACAAACCGACTGCAGATGTCCTCTGAATTAGCTAAATTTAGCTAAACCTCCTTTTGGGGACGTCCTCGAAAGGAAAAATGGGTCATGAAGACACATGAGCCTGTTTCAAACCCTCGTCTACATGAACAGAAATACACTGGAAAAAAACATGGTGCAGAAACGGTTCTCACTCAGAAAATGCTAGTACATCTCACAATTAATTACAAAGAAACAGAAAGGAAAGCATTGAATTAAATGTAAAATTTTGATGTAAAAAGACTGAAATAGTTTTTTTTTTATTGTAACGTACTCCAGTGTTCTTAAAAAAATCTTAGCAATACATTATAGCTCTGAATAGCTGTTCTAAATAATATAATTATGTTAAATAAATGTATTTTATAAATAGATCTATTTATATATGTTTTTTAAATAAATGTTCTTGTAAGAATAAACTAAATTTCACTGCACACGACAGTGCATTCTGGGATTGGCAGTCGGGATGCCAAATTTCAATGCAAATTTTAATAATTTGTAATAAAGTAGAATCAGTGTTACTATTGTTAACTAAAATGTAACAATTAAAAAACATGTTAATTGAAAAGAAAAAGAAAGTATAAAAACTCGTAAGCATGTTTGATTCTATGCAGGGTTATTATCGTTAACTATAAATAAAACTATTAAAAACATTTTAAATTTTTTTTTTTTATAAACTAACTGAAATAAAATATTTTTAAAAATATTCTAAAATGTTTCTTTTAGTTTAAGTTCTAAAATTACAAAAAAAACAAAAATAAAATTAATGGGCATATTAAAAAAATTAAAATAAAACAACAAAAACAACAAATTTACAACAAAATTACTAAAACAAAGTAAAATTAAAATGTATAATTCAAAATATATGATATTATATATTAATGATTCTAAAATAACACTTGAGTAGAAGCAAATTGAACTGAAATTCAAAGAAATGTAACACCAATTAATAAATAAAATCAAATAATACATCTAGAAAATCAATTGAAAAAAAACAACAAAAATAATCAGTAATACAAAAATTACATTTGACTAATATTAGAAACTACTGATGAAAGTGCTAATCTTCAAACAACAAAAAATGTCTTCATGACAGGAGTGTGTGCATATATGATGCCTAAAGACACTCACTATGTAGACGACTCACTAGGATTGAAACAGAGTTTGTCTCTTCATTCACTGCTAAAAGTGTCTTAGTCTTTAGCACTTAACTGTGGCTCTACAAAGACGTCTGTGTTGAAATGATCCACAGGAGCACCGAGCTGGACCTGCCGTATCCAGACCTGCAGGAATACATCGCCGACATGAACGTGATGATGGCGCTCATCATTAACGGCCCAGTGTGAGTGACTCGTTTCCCAGCATGCACTGGGCTCGGCGCACAGCTGCGTGTTCGGCCGCGTCTGATGTGTGCGTTTCTCTGCAGGAAGTCGTTCTGTTACCGGCGGCTGCAGTATCTGAGCTCCAAGTTTCAGATGCACGTCCTGCTGAACGAGATGAAGGAGCTCGCCGCGCAGAAGAAGGTGCCGCACAGAGACTTCTACAACATACGCAAGGTGACGCATGCCTTCAGTTAGCGGAAGTTATTTACCGTAAACCACAGCGGAGCGCTTTCGGACAGGTGCTCATCCCGTTTAAGGTAGAAATAACCATTAAAATCATTAAATCGACTGAGAAATAGATTAGCAACATATGTATGAAGAGATTAAAGAATCTGCAATCTGATCATCAAAAATATATCATTATGCACATACGTAAATATGCTAAATGAAAGTAGAATAGCAGTGTAGAGTATTAGAATATAAAAATATTTAAATAATCTAATAGAATTAAATTTGCTAGTATAGTAATAATCATCAACATGAAAATATGATGTATTGAATATTTATAATAAATGATATAATCACAAATGTATGTAATAAATATGTGTAATGTATATAATACTAATTTATAATAATTGTAATAATAATTTATGCATTTAGCAGACGCTTTTATCCAAAGCAACTTACAGTGCATTCAGGTTATACATTTTGTACCAGTATGTTAAAAAATAAAACTAATACTAATAAATATACAGTTTTAGAATAAAAAAAAAATATAACATTTAAATATTAATGTACAGTGTTAGAGTACTGAAATAAATAGACTACTAAAATAACAATTATTAACCACGTAAAAATAATATTACAAATTTAAATACTTTTACTGTATGATAAAAATAAATATAATAATAGTATAATTAACTGTAAAATAATAAATTATTTATGCAGAAAATATAGAACAATATTTTTATATTATAGCATTGTTTTATCATATAAAACATCATAATTATAAATTACATTATTATTAGTGCTGTCAAATGATTAATCGCAATTAATCGTATCCAAAATAAAAGATTTGTTTACATAATATATGTGTGTGTACTGTGTATATTTATTATTTATACATAAATACACACACATATATGCATACATTTCAGAAAAATTATATATATATACACATAATAAATATACACAGTACACACAGATATTATGCAAACAAAAACTTTTATTTTGTATGCCTTTAATCGTTTGACAGCACTAATTATTATATAAATATAATGTATAGCATGAGAATATTGAAATATATAGAATATTAGAATACAAGATAACTATTATAAAACTAGCAAATTAAATTACTTATATTGAAATTATCAAATTGAAAATTGCTTTACTGTATAATAAATGTAATTATTTTGTAGAAAATGTTATAAAAAACAAAATATAATTATAGAAAAACATACTTATATTTATAATATTACAAATATTAATAAATACACAATATTTAAATTAATGCATTTTCAACTTGTCCACTGATTTTTTTTTTATGATTATGTTGATTATTTGTGATTTTATGATTATTGATTAAGCAAATTCAGTTGAAATTACAACTACAAACAAAAAACAACCAAACAGCGATTAGAAAGTGCAAGAAAAAAAAAACATTCTTAAATTCAAAATGTTGCACCAAAGAGAAAAACAACATGTAAAACAAGCACAACAACTAGATCTCGCTCGGAATAAATTGTGGTCAAAATGTAAGTGTAAACGTGAAACCGATTTGCGTTTCATAGTTTAGTTTGTTAGTGAAACGGCAGCAGAATGAATGAGCGTGTGAACTGTGGTGAACTGTCCGTCAGGTGGACACGCACATCCACGCCTCGTCCTGCATGAACCAGAAGCACCTGCTGCGCTTCATCAAGAGCTCCATGAAGAAGTACCCGGACGAGATCGTGCGCATGCAGGGCGGCCGCGGCCAGACGATGATGGAGGTGTTCGAGAACATGAACCTGACGGCGTACGACCTGAGCGTGGACACGCTGGACATGCACGCGGTGAGAGTCTCGCACACGCTAACACGGCTGATTTATACTTCTGCGTCGGACCTACGCGTAGGCTATGCGTTAGTTTTCATTTATACTTCTGCGTGTTGTCCGCGTCGATGTGCAGTACACATGCAAACCACTAGTCTGCAGTGTCCACGGGCATGTTGCTGGTGTAACCCGCAGTACCACGGCAAAAGCCGAAGAAGCGGCTCGTCGGAGAAGAAACAACGAGCTATAGGCTACGGCGTGGGGTGTGCGTCTATAGGCTACGGCGTGGGGTGTGCGTCTATAGGCTACGGCGTAGGGTGTGCGTGTATAGGCTACGCCGTAGGTTCGACGCAGAAGTATAAATTGGGCTTAAGACTCGCTCGCGCATGCTAACGCGCTAAAACGCTAACATGCCACAGCGAGTCACGTGACGCCTTCCGCTCCCTCCCTCCGCAGGACAGGAACACCTTCCACCGCTTTGACAAATTCAACTCCAAATACAACCCCATCGGAGAGTCCATCCTCAGAGAGATCTTCATCAAGACCGACAACCACATCCACGGGAAGTACTTCGGACACATCGTCAAGGTACAGACCACAATAATTCATCAGAATTCAGAGCAGCTATTGTCATATTTACAACTACTGGACTATGAATGTATTATATAAAATGATCAATAATTAATCATTGTCAAATAATGCTAATAAATATCTCAATTAAAATATTTATAACTATATTATATATATAATTATAAATAACATAAATAATAAATAAATAAGTACGGTATTAGAATACTAGCATTTATTTAATATTTGTATTAAAAGATAGTATTAATAATATGAATGTACAGTATTGGAATATTTACATACAGAATATTAGAATATAATTAGGAATAAAAAGTAATAATATAGAAACAATTGTCAAAATAAAAAGTTGACTGTATTAAATACATTATATATATATAATTATTAGTGCTGTCAAATGATTAATCACATCCATATTTCTATATGCGCATTTAAAAATGCGTGTGTTTAAACTTTTAAAAAATAATTCAGTGCATTATATATATATTTTATATATATATATATATATATTTAAGGAATAATAATATATAAACTCATTTTAATATATTTTGCTTTCAAAATGTAGTTTAAGAAAAGGAAACAATATGCAAAAGCAAATTTTTTATTGATCATGCACATTTTTTATTTAATTAGTATTATTAATATAAAATCGTGTTGAAAAGGACTTAATATATGTAAAGAAAATTACAATTAATAAAAAAATACTATATTTATATTTCAAAGTTTAGTTTAAAAAAAGACAAAATACGAACTAAAAAAAGATGTTTAATAATGTCTTCATTGAAGCACACGTTTAAATCTCATTACTGTATGCATTATTTTGTCACTAAATCCAAAACGAGCCCAGATGATGGTGTATATTCAGTGCTGAATGTGCTGCGGTGCGTTTCCTGTGTGCGCAGGAAGTGATGTCAGACCTGGAGGAGAGCAAGTATCAGAACGCTGAGCTGCGTCTGTCCATTTACGGCCGATCCATGGATGAGTGGGACAAACTGGCGCTGTGGGCCGTCTCTCACTCCGTCTACTCCGACAACGTCCGCTGGCTCGTCCAGATCCCACGACTCTTGTGAGGAGACACACACACACACACACACACACACACACACACACACACACACACACACACACACACACACACACACACACACACACACACACAGTGAGTTTGAGACAGTGTGTTGTGTGTTTGTCTGCAGTGACGTTTACCGCACTAAGCAGCAGCTGAGTAACTTCCAGCAGATGCTGGAGAACATCTTCCTGCCGCTGTTCGAGGTCACCATCAATCCCAGCAGCCACCCGCAGCTGCACCTGTTACTGCAGCATGTGAGTCACACACACACACACGCGCACACACACACACACACACACACACACACACACGCACAACACAACACAACACAACACAACACAACACAGTCAGACCTAGGGTTGCAAAAAGGTGGGACATTTCCAGTAAATTTGGAAACTTTCTAGGATTTTTTGGAATATTCCAGGGATTTTTGGAAAGTTTCCGGAAATTTTCCACCCCTTTTGCAACCCTAGTCAGACTTTTTAATTAAAACTACAACCATAAAATACATTTTCGTTACTTCAAATAAAATAAAATACATAAATATTTCAGCTAGTTGCCAAGCAATGTCATTTTAGTATTATTTACATATAAACATGTTTTGTGTCTTAAGATAATTCATATACATTCAAGTCAAAGTCAATAAATTCAAGACTCTTGACAAGACGAATAAAATAACATACAATTTTGTGCAGAACGAATAAAATAACATAGCCTACAATTTTGTGCAGGCTACACTACTATTTGTTAGCCTATCTCTCTTTCTTCAGTAGCGGAAATTTAAATGTGAGATTCTGGAAACAAGATCTAAATTTAGCAGAACGGTCGGGTCGGGAAGAAAATTATTCTAAGCAGACAGCGGGTGAACAAAGAGTGAATATAGCGGTAGCGGGTGACTGCGGAATAGCTCCTTGCTAAAAGAAACAGTCCCGCGCAGACCTCTAGCTGCAAGCGCCGAATTAAAGTAACAGCGCATTGTTTGCAGTAAATATGAACATGGATTGACACGAAAATGTAGTAATTACACCAAATAAATGTCTAAAAATCCTGATTGGAGTATCACTATAAATAGTTATAAATGATAAAAAGTAGGCTTTAAAAAGATCAGTATCGGTATCGGCAGATACTGCTTTCTGTGATCGGCCTCAAAAATCCTGATCGGCGCACCCCTAGAATAGTTTATCGTGGGGTGGGGGGGGAAACTATTTTTTCATGATTCTCCTGTATCTGTATCCTGTTATTATTGTAAAAGTTCAATAAACAGATTTAAAAAAAAAAAAAAGTTAATTCCTTCATCTATGGGCACATGGCACGATATAGCTTGTTGAAAAGCCTCCTGAAGGCGGGGGGATATTTTCTATACTCGAGACATTAGACTTGACGTTCTTTGTTTTACAATATGTATCAAGTTTTTTATTTTTTATGTTTTATTTAGTTTGTTTAATTATACTTTTTTTTTCTCTCGCTGGGGGGAAAAATTTTTTTTCATGATTCTCCTGTATCTGTATCCTGTTATTATTGTAAAAGTTCAATAAACAAATTTAATAAAAATAAAAAAAAAATAAATAAAAAAAAGAATAGTTTATCGTGCGCTATTCTGATTCCGTGCACATTAGAGACTATATAAAAACACTTAACAAGGACATTTCCTGTTGAAACAGGAAGCAGTCACTGTCATTTTAGAGAGCGTCTGATTGGACAGAAATCTATGGAGTGCACGATGATGTCATCGGTGCCTCTAGTTTGTTTGAGTGGAGGAGAAAAACTAACTGTAAGCCACAAAACGTTCATTTTAATGTGTAGGTGGTGGGATTCGACAGCGTGGACGACGAGTCCAAACCGGAGCATCACGTCTTCAACCTGGACAGTCCGTCTCCGGCGCGCTGGTGTGACGACGACAACCCGCCGTACTCCTACTACCTGTACTACATGTACGTCAACATGACCGTCCTCAACCACCTGCGCAGGTACTCACTCACGCCACATCATGTGATCGAATCGCTTTATAAAGAATCACCTGAATCACCTGTCCGTCTCTGTGAGCAGGAGGCGGGGCTTCAACACGTTCGTGCTGCGACCTCACTGCGGGGAGGCGGGGCCTATCCATCACCTGGTGTCTGGATTCATGCTGTCAGAAAACATCTCCCACGGACTGCTGCTCAGGAAGGTACGTGGACGCTAGGGAGGAAATCAAAAGAAACTGATTCGCTAAAGAACCGCTTCAAAAGAGTAATTCGTTCAGAAATCAAGACTACCGGTTGTGCAGTGCTTGTGTGATTCAGTAAAATGAACTAGTTCACTTTGACTGTGGTTGTGTTTGATTCATAAGAACCATTAATCTGGGAATCGGATTACACTAGCCACACTATACTATGTGGCTTTGATTCACTAAAACGAACTGGTTCATAAGAATCTTTAGTCCTGGAATTGGATTACATTGGTCACGCTATGTGGATTTAATTCACTAAAATGAACCGGTTCAAAAGAGTCAATTATTCAGGAATCAGACTATAACTGGTTGGGCTGTATGTCTTTGATTCACTAAAATGAACTGGTTCATAAGAGCCATTAATCTGGGAACCAGACTACACTAGTCACACTACACTATGTGGTTTGGATTTACTAAAAAGAACTGGTTCAAAAGAGTCATTTGTTCAGGAATCGGATTATGCCGGTTGTGCTGTATGTGTTTGATTCACTGAAATGAACCGGTTCGTAAGAATCATAAGTCCAGAAATTGGATTACACTGGTCACGCTATGTGGATTTAATTTACTAAAAAGAACCGGTTCAAAAGAGTCAGTTGTTCAGGAATCGGACTATAACAGGTTGGGTCTGTATGTGTTTGATTCACTAAACCGATGAACCGCTTTAAAATTTTTTTTTTTTTTTTCAAGAATTGGACTATAAAGTTTTTTTTGAGTGAATCAAACACATACAGAGTAACCTATGTAGTCTGATTCCTGAATTAACGATTCTTATCAACTGGTATCGATTCATAACAGTTACTTGTTTGGGAAATCGGTTACAGTATCTTTTCTTCTCTGCTTTTAAGAGTCGTTCTAGTTGCACTACATGGTTATGATTCACTAAAAAGGTTCCGTTTATAAGAGTCATACATTCGGTGGCATAGCTCTGATTTACTAAAAAGATTCAGTTCATAGGAGTCATTTGTTCAGTAATCAGACTACCCTGGTTGCATCATTCGGTTTTTAAGAATTTGTTTTCAACCCTAATGAGCACACATAATTAAGCAATTGTAATCTGAATCAAACACATGCAGCACAGCCAGCGTAATCCAACCATTTCCTGAAAGAAGGGCTTTTATGAGTCGGCTCTTTTTAGCGAAATCAAACAAATGCAGTTCAACCATTCCAGTCCAGTTAATTTCAAGACAAACACCTCTGAATGAACCGGTTCTTTTTATTGACTCAAAACTGTACAGCACCACCAGTGTAGTCTGATTCCTGAACAAACAATTCTTATGACCTGGCTCGTTTTATTGACTCAAAAAGTGTAATGTAGTTCGATTTACTAAAAAGAACCGGTTCATAAGAGTCATTTGTTCAGGAATCATACTACACTTGTTTCTTTTTAGTGAATCAAACACCTACAGAGCAACCAATGTAGTCCGATGCCTAAATGAATGACTCTTATAAACAAATGACTCGCTCAGTATTTTGTTTTCTCAGCTAATCGGATTTCAGTTGTTGTGATATGTGGCTTTTGATTCAGTAAAAAGATACAGCTCACGAAAGTTTTGATTCATTTAAAGATTCAGTTCAAATGAATCATACTACCCTGGTTGCCTCATTTGATTCTAGTACTTTTAAAAGAACAGTAACTAGTTGTTTTTAGCTAATACAAAGCAACTAATATAGTCTGACTCCTTAACAAATTAACTTTATGAACCAGTCCTTTTTAAGTGAATCAACACAGCACAACCAGTGTAGGTTCACATGACCTTATTTTGATTCAATAAAACAGTTCAGTTCAAAAGAGTCATTTGTTTAGAAATAAGATTTCACTAGTCGGACAAAAAAAAAAAAACATACAGTGCAACGAATGTTTTTGTTTCACTAAAAAGAACCAATTCAATCTGTCACTCTGGATGTGTTTGATGCACTTCATAAGAGTCGGTCATTCAAGAATCATTGGTTTTCAGTATTTTGGACAGGTTCTCGTTTACTACACTGGATAAACACACAGAGCTGAATGCGTGAGCGGGAAGTGGAGGTCAGATGAGCAGTGATCGTGTACCTGTGTGTGTGTCGTAGGCTCCGGTCCTGCAGTATCTGTATTATCTGGCTCAGGTGGGCATCGCCATGTCTCCGCTCAGCAACAACAGTCTGTTTCTGAGTTACCATCGCAACCCTCTGCCCGAGTATCTGTCCCGCGGCCTGATGGTGTCGCTGTCCACCGACGACCCGCTGCAGTTCCACTTCACTAAGGTGAGCGGCGGCGGCATGAGACACTCCTGTCTGAGGACTCGTGTCGTGTGTGTATATGTAAACGTGTGTGTGTTTCAGGAGCCTCTGATGGAGGAGTACAGCATCGCCGCTCAGGTGTGGAAACTGAGCTCATGTGACATGTGTGAACTCGCTAGAAACAGTGTGTTAATGAGCGGCTTCTCACACAAGGTAACACAAACACACTCATACACACACACACTCACTCACGCACGCACGCACTCACACACGCACTCACTCACTCGCTCACTCACTCACGCACGCACGCACGCACACACAGACTCACACACACAGACCACTCACACACACACACTCACACACTCACACACAAAATGAAACAGCAGTACAATGTAGAAACTACTGACATTATCAAAACTAAATTAACTTTGAAATGTTTAATCGTCAATAATATTTTCCATGCATGTTTTGTTGTTATAATATATATAATCATAGTTTTTCTAGTTAAAATCTAATCTTAAAAATGGCTTGAAATTGATGTGAAAAATTTTATAAAATTATCTTTTTAAATCCTTTCCTCTAATTTTTAAACTAAACTAAAAAGTAATTTTAAATAAAGTAAAATAAAATAAAGTGGATAAAAATGTGTGGGAAAAATTCCAAATAAATAAAATTACACTGTAACATTCACTACAATAGAAATGACAGATTCAAATATAACATATGTTATGTAAATGTATATACATAAAATAAATTAATATCAACTTAATTATTAATTAAAAAAGGATTCAATTTAATTTGGTAACTTAAATCTAATTAAATATAAAACTAAACTGAAATATAATTTTATATATTAAATACAACAGAATTATATTACTATTATTATGCAAATTAATATAAATATATTAAAAACTAAATTTAATACAGTAATTCAATAATTATTAATCTATATTATTATTAAATAGTAGGGGTGTGACGAGACACTTATCCCACGAGACGAGACATGAGACGGTTCACGAGAACGAGACAAGGTTTTTTTAGACGTTTTAAAAGAAATCCTCAATGATGAAATATATAGGGAAAAAGTCTTTTATTCAGCAGAAAAACACAAAATGCAAAAAATGTAGGTGCATTTTGAAATCAACTTGTACTTTATGAAACTAAACTTCTATTTTAATGACTTATATGCAGCAATAAACAACATGTAAACTAGAGCTGCACGATTCTGGATAAATTGAGAATCATGTTTTTTATATATATATATATATCTTTTTTATATATAACACGATTCTCTCACGATTCTGAAGAAAAAAAGATTAGAAAACTAAACAAAATAATGTAATTTACTAGTGGTTCTGACAAAATGTTCATTGCTTAAGTCTTTTGAACAAAATTAATTCAATTCATAAAGACAAGTTTCACAATTGGAATCTCCTGAATGAATAATTCAATGACAAATACTTTTTTTAAATGGGCAGTTGTCGCCACCTCCTGGAGGAAGAGTATAAGCGTTACAATACATACGAGTGTTAAAGGATTAGTTCACTTCTGAATTAAAATTTCCTCACCCCCATGTCATCCAAGATATTCATGTCTTTCTTTCTTCAGTCGAAAAGAAATTAAGGTTTTTGAGGAAAACATTCCAGGGTTTTTCTCTATATAGTGGACTTCAGTGGGGTTCACTGGGTGGAAGCTTCAGTGCAGCTTCAAAGCGTTCTACACGATCCCAGACGAGGAAGAAGGGTCTTATCTAGCGAAACGATCGGTCATTTTCTAAATAAAGTTACAATTTATATACTTTTTACAGAAGTGAACTAACCCTTTAAGATACTTTCGTTTTGATCGCTACTGTAGAGAATAAGAGTTTATACCCAAACTATAAACTTTTATCCCAGTACTTCTGTTATTTAAATGTCTGTAACACAGAAATAATGATGTGTGGTTAAAAGACTGTTTGTGTTGCTCTTTCTGGATCAGCAGCAGCATGAATGATTCATTAACATGGGCAGCGACAAAACGCTCCACTGACACTCGATGTGAAACAGTCGTAATAGACATAGCTGAATCATTGTCATTCAGGAATAAGATCGCGTGGGTGTTTGAATCGAGATAGCGATCTTTAAACGATTAAATCGTTTAAAACGCAAATTGTTTTGCGAGGATACCGTCACGTTCTCGCAAGACCAGACTGATCTCGTGAGATATCGTCACATCCCTATTAAATAGTATAATTATACATGCTATTAATATTAATGATAGTGTATATTTGTTTATAAAATATATATTACAATTATATTATCATACGTTATATTTACAATTATTACAAATATTTTACATTTTATATATTCTATTATTAATGTTAAACATGTACATATTGATTTATACCATGTATAACAATGCCATTATATTATTATTACTATACATTATAATTATTATATTTATATTACAGTAATATTTATATTATAATACGCGTCAATATATTAAAAACATGCATAATAATTCACTCAATAATTATGAATCTATATTTTCCCGTAAAGCTGCTTTGAAATGATGCATGACACACTATCGACTCAAACAGTTCTCTCTTTTCTCCTCGTTTCAGAGTAAGAGTCATTGGCTGGGTCCTGATTACACTAAAGAGGGTCCCATCAGTAACGACATTCGGCGCACAAACGTCCCAGATATCCGTGTGGGGTATCGATACGAGACTCTGTGTGAAGAGCTGCACCTGATCACGCAGGCCATACGAATGCAGGAGCTGGACAGAATCGAGGAGGACGGGCTGTCATTCACATCCAGCCAACCAACACGCTAGAGACGAGCCCTGACCCCGCCCACACACTGCCTATCCAATCAACACGCTCGAGATGCGATCTGACCCCGCCCACACCCCACCTGTCCAATCAACACGCTCGAGACTAGCCTTGACCCTGTTACACCCTGCCTGTCCAATCAGCACGCTCGAGATGCGATCTGACCCCGCCCACACCCCGCCTGTCCAATCAGCACGCTCGAGATGCGATCTGACCCCGCCCACACCCCGCCTGTCCAGTCAGCACGCTCGAGATACGATCATCCCCAGA
>NW_015551104.1:281383-287014 GCF_001515605.1 Sinocyclocheilus anshuiensis
CCGCCTGTCCAATCAGCACGCTCAAGACAAGCCATGACCCCACCCACACATCGCCTGTCCCTCCGTTCCTCTCATTTCGCTGCATGTTTAGAGACGTTTCAGCTATGCATCGCTAATATACGACGTTATACCTCCATCAGGACGTCACGCTCCCGCACGTGCCTTTTACTTTAGACACTTTTATTTTGAAGGCTTTATTTGATGCGTCTGTGATTATAACTCTAACCCTAACTATAATAATACGCAATATATTATATATATTAGATTATATAATAATAAGAATTCGGTTTAGTTTTACTGGTATTAATAAAATACTATATTATATATAAATACCATATTAATTACTATACTATACTGGTATTAATAAAATACTATATTAATACCAGTTAATATTAAAAACAATTACATCAATATTATGATATTACATATTGATATTAATATATTTAAAATTATAGATTTTAATATATTGATAATATTAATATAATTATATTTAGTTTTAAAATGTTAATGTTAAAAAATATAACTAAAATCAATATTACTATTATACGTTAATATTTAGTTTTTAACATTAATGTTAAAAACTAAATATAATTATTAACACCATTATACATATTAATATACATAATGATACAAAGTCTATATTATTCAAGCATAATATTAATTATAATTTGCGTTCAACATTAATGTTAAAAACAATATATAATAGCTAATGCTATTCACATACTATTATAATTAGAATTATTATACATACTATTATATGAATAGTAGCACCCCCTCCCCCATATGCATTTTGCTTTAGCTACTTTTTGAAGGTTTAATTTATGATTATAACTCACTGTGAACACATCTTTTAGTCTCTTGTTCTATTATCCGTTATATTTTCTCGTCATTTTGAAGGATTTATTTTCTCTGACGGCTGAACTGTTCAGAAGTGAATGTCCTCCAGTCCTGCAGGAGGCGCAGTTAAGCCAAAACCTCTTTTTTCTAATCCTAAACCTCCTGAACTCACCGAACCTTCGGTTTCTGTGATGTTTGCAAAGTAGTTTACGTAACATATATTATACGCTCGACATTGATGATAGTTTTGAGTTTGTTGCATTTTCCGATCCTGCATGTGCTCGGTAGATTGAGTTGAACGTTAAACTGACTGTTAATCGCCACACAGTATTATGACACTAAACTAATAAATCACACCAAATGTGACAAAAAAAAAAGCATAATTTATAGAAACTAGCACATTAATCCAGAGCAAAGCATGACGCACAACACGCTAGAAAGCAAACGATCATGAATAATTGTACGAAATGTATCTATTTTTTTGTGAGAATGAGTGTTTTGTTGATTTTAATAAAGCATGTGTTTAATCTCATCTGGGTTTTTGTGCATCTCTGTATCAAAAAACACAAAAATGGCGATTGTATACAAATCCAGATCGTCAAAACCAGCAGAACGATACACATTAAAAAAAAAAATGCATGGTTTACAGTAACGGAATGAAACTTTGCAAATGTTTTAACAGCCTTAAAATAAACACTATTTATTTATTTATTTTTTTTTTTTTTTCAATTATTTTTTAAAAGATATAAACATTTAAAAGGTTTGGGTAATTTTTGACCGGGGTATATGTATGGAGTACCATTAGTGTCATAAATACTTTATGTAAAATTATCTATTAAGTTAAATTTGTGTCAAAACACTTTTGTAAAACATATTTAGCCTTTTCATAATCTCACACACTATTGGGACTGAATTAACAAAACACAGGGTTCGTATATGACTTTTTAAAATGCAAGTCCTGGAAAACCCTCAAAAACAGCCGTATTTACTAATTATTGAAAAACAATAGAAATTAAATGGGAGTTAATTATTATTTTTTTTTAAATTCAAGAAAACAATGTTTTCAGGCAAAATTAATGTTGCATAGGTTGTTCTAGACAACCGCAATTATTTCACCGTTTTATACGGCGGGGGCGCGGGGGGCAAAAGGAATAGACAAGCACCTATTAGCCCAAGTTTCGTGCACTATATTCAAAGTCATCACATATATATATATACAGGGCTCTCAAGTTTTATCAAAGTTTGGAGTGAGATTACATCTGTTAGGGGAGGAGCCACTCAAATATTTGCAGCACCGGCCCCTCGGCCCCACCCAATTCTCTCAAGTTTTTGCTAGCAGGTCAGGTTTTACCTGTTGTTCATAATTGACCAGCACAAATAGAAATGATAGCAATTAGTAAATAAGATAAAAGACAAATTCATTCAAACAAAATAATTTAAATGTATTTCAAAAATACAAATGTATAAAAAATAAGACATTTAGCCACAAACGAGCCACCTGAACAGCAGTGCTCAATGTACATACTGTACACATACAGTAGGATTTCAGAACCTGCCCTGAGCATGTATGTCAAGCTATGTGTGTGTGTGTGTGTGTGTGAGAAAGAGAGTAAGCATATTAAAGCTGATGAAAGGTGTTTTGCGTTGTAAGTGTTTGATGCATATTTTGATGCCTTGATGCCAGGGTTAGGGGCTCCCACTAAAAGCACTGTGGCTGAAGGCCAGCTATTTTCACTGTTATGAATGATAGCATGATAGTTTTGGTTTGTTCAAACCCGCCATAGAGAACACTCTCTGCATCAGCTCTCACTATCTTTGATCACAGGCAAGTGATTTCGTCCAGGAATCGTAAAATCAAAATGCTAAAAAAATGCTTGCATCCATGTTGCTTAGTCAGGAACGCGCTTGCAGCGGGATCACGTAATTTACACGGAAACAACACCATTCTAATTTCTGATTGGCTGGTAGTGGCATTTAACCCTGTATAACTCGAGACAGCTATGAACTCGGCAGAGAACTGTATGCCTGCACCTTAGAGAGCCCTGAATAATATGTCTGTATGTGTGTGTGTGTGTGTGTGTAGTCCTTGAAAATCAAAAAAAGTTGTGCTTAAAAAAAGTCCTGGAATTTAATTTTACAGTATCTGCACGAGCTCTGAACACATGAATATGTACGTGTATTAACATACCATTGCAGCGTGAAACACTGGTCACTTTTTTTCATATGCAAGTAAAATGAATTTATTTTGAACATTCAGAGGAACATTTATGTTGTTTTGTTAGAAATAAATATGTAGGTTTTATAAATATGGACTGTTCTTGAGCAATCACGAGTTGTGAATTTAATTAGATTCCGTTCATTTCATTGGGTTAATACTGATAATTATCTCTTATAAATTTCATACAATGATATTTTCAAATTCAATTTTTCTTCAATATTGACAAAAATATAAATACATTTTGCATCATAGTTTTTTTTTGGTCTGGTTCATTAGTCATTTTAAATTTCAAAGAATTTCTCAATTTTTAAAATGTAAATGCAGGAATAACATGGAGAAATTTGTTTACGTTCACTTAAATTGCTGATCAAATACAATATAGCTTTAGTTGAAAAATATTAAGTTATGACCGTTTTATAAAATAACGTCCAAACGGAACCGGAATACAGAAATAGCATACATATTTAGTTATTTAGCGTCATTTTCTTCAGCATCTGGTTGTGGCTCAGATCATCGGCCTCACTTCACTGGCCATCTGGAGAGAGTGAAGATGAGGTCAGTGTGATGATGATGATGATGATGATGATGGTGGGGGTGATGATGTACTCACCGCGAGGGCTGATTTGATGTTCTGCAGCTGGTAGAAGACGCGTCCTCCCTCCTCCGGACAGACGGTCTTGAGCTCGTCGCGCGTCATTCCCAGCAGCATCGAGCCGCTGACGCCTCCTAAACACCGCACCGTACTGACAAACACAGAAGAACATGTTTAACCTACAGAATACTTACATGCATGCATTTACTGCATGCTAATACCCATATCCCACAATGCAATGCACTTGAATCAACATATTAGTCGAGATTTTTTGGTGTTGACTCATTATTTGATCACATGAAAATGTGAAACTAAAAAAAAAAAAAAAAACTATAGATAAGTACAATGACACTATTAGGTTGCATTTTTATATTTATATAAATTGTATATTTAATTATGTATACAATAATGCTAGAATCATTTATATATAATATATATTTTAAAAATGTTCAATTGATGGACGTTGGGTTTTATAATAAAGCAATTTGTGCTGAAAGAAATTAAAACAAACAGGACAAAAAGTTAAAAAAAGTATGTGATATAATAAGAAATTATGAATTTAAATTTAAAACTAAACTGAAATAAACTTAAATAATTGAAATAAAAAAATATATTAATATGAAAAAATTGGTGTTGTAATTACACATTTTAATATGAATATTACTCAATTAGAATGATATTACATACAGTGATATTAATATATTAAAAAATATATGAAATTGATACTTCACGCAATAATAATTCAATATACTATAAAGCGTCTTTGAAATGCTGCATACAAAGCTATTGATTAATATGATTTAATAAGAAATTATGAACTTAAATCTAACTAAATGTAAAACTTGCTAGTTTTTTTATTTAAAAATATATTAATATATTAAAAAACAAGCATCCATATTACTATAAACACACTGTATTTTAATAATAATGTAAAAAATATAATTACTTTATTATACATAATACTACATATAAATGCATCATTCATACATTATAACTAAATATATAATTACAATAATTCATTAATTAATAATAATTCATCAATATTTTCCTGAAAAGCTTATTTGAAATTATGCATAAAACAATACTGACTCACAGAAAGTGACATTTTACACAAAATTGATTAAATATGCAAAAAAAAAAAAACTTTATTCAACTCTAAATAAACTGTAACTGTAAACATGAATATTGGGTCACTAAATTAAACATGCTGCATTAGGAGAAAAAAGGTGGTTTTGCATGCATACCACATTCTATTCTAATAACTATAATTATGATAATTATAATAATTCACTCACTAATAATAATTGCATTTTTTCTATAAACGATGCATGAAACACTACTGACTCACACAGACTGACAAATGCAAAATGTTTAAGCAAAATTGCCTGCAGAATAAAATATCAGAATGCAACTGAATTACTGAAATAAACATGCAACACAATGAGGTCACGAGCTTGTTATTTTGCACAGATATTGCAATGTATAGTGTGGCTTTGCTCACATTTTGCTGAAGCCCTTGTGCTCCAGCCAGGCCCGCACCTCCTCGGGTCGTGATTTTCGGGTGAGTGTGGGCGCAGACGGGGTTTCCTGCGGGTCAGGAGGCGGAGCTCGTGATTGTGAACACATCATGATCATCAGACGTACAGGTGAACATGACTGATATACGTACAGGTTTGTCCTGCTGCTGCGGAGGCTGGAGCATGTTGTTTGGGACGTAACCGATCTGGCCTTTTTCATTCTTCACCTTCCACCACTGCTTAGACATGTCCAACAACTACACACACACACACGTGGTCAGTAACACACTCCACTATCAGGTCTGATGTGTGTGTGTGTTGTGTGTCTCACCTGTAGTTGTTCACCTTTACTGATGGAAAGCTCTCGTGGGTTTCGTGCTGAGAAATCAAACATGGCTCTCATAAAGCTCGCCGGTAACTCCTCTGAACTGCAAACACACACACAGAGCATCACACACTAGCCGTAC
>NW_015551104.1:287220-288978 GCF_001515605.1 Sinocyclocheilus anshuiensis
ACACACACACACACACACACACACACACACACACACACGGTTAGAAACACACTCCTCACCAGTGACATTAAAGCTTGTTCCTGTAAATGGAGTCTGGAAGAGGCTGCCGGGGTCCACAGAAAAATGTATGTACGCATTTATGTATTCAAAAACTTCCTGTTCAAAAACTTTTGACTGGTAGTGTAAACACACACATTCTATCTCTCTATTACATGTGAAATCAATCCTTTTTCATTGAGTTGGTAAACTCAAACTGAGAGTCTGTATCAGGTTTGATGTGTGTGTTTTGTGTCTCACCTGTAGTTGTTCACCTTTACAGATGGAAAGCTCTCGCGGGTTTCGTGCTGTGAAATCAAACACAGCTCTCATGAAGCTCACCGGTAACTCCTCTAAACTGCAAACACACACACAGCGTCACACACTCGCCGTATGGCAGCACATCTCACATGTCTTATGTGTTCAGATGTGTGTATCTTGTATCCGTACCTGTCC
This sequence comes from Sinocyclocheilus anshuiensis, assembly GCF_001515605.1. Taxonomy (NCBI): domain Eukaryota; kingdom Metazoa; phylum Chordata; class Actinopteri; order Cypriniformes; family Cyprinidae; genus Sinocyclocheilus; species Sinocyclocheilus anshuiensis. The sequence goes on from NW_015551104.1 coordinate 287,713, forward strand.
TCAGGCTCCGGCGGCAGTCTGTTGCTCTACACAAACAAACAGAGAGCATAAAACAGCTGAATGATAGGATGATCATGTGATCGTGTGTCCGGTGTGTTCATACCATTTGTCGTGTCACAGGCACTCGAGCTGGCTCTCGTTTGCTTGTGTTAGCATTCGTGTTTGTGACGCTTGGTTCTGGGTTTCTGATGGCTGGCGGCTCCCATCCGTCATCAAACACCGGCGTGAAGGTGGGAATATCATCATCATCCTCCGGCCACTTAGTGCTTCATCACACACACACAAAAACACAATGTCAAATCTTATGATAAATCACTTGTTGTATTCCTCAACTGTAAGTCGATTTAGATAAACGCATCTGCCAAATGAATAAATGTAAATGCAAAACCACATTTCTGAGTCTGCGTGTGTGTGTGTAAGTCAGAGAGTGTTTAAGTCAGTCTGAGTGTGTGTCTAAATATGATATTGTGTGTGTGTGTGTGTGTGTGTCTAAATGTGTGATTGTGTGTGTCTAAATGTGTGATTGTGTGCGTGTCTAAATGTATGATCGTGTGTGTGTGTGTGTGTGTGTGTCTAAATGTGTGATTGTGTGTGTGTCTAATTGTGAGTGTGTGTGAGTGTGAAAGGGCGAATGTGTATTTGAGTATGCGTGCAAGTCTAAACTTTGTGGGAGTCTGAGTGAGTCTGTGTGAGCCTAAACTGTGTGTGTAAATTTGTGAGTCCGTGTGTTTGTGTGTGAAAGAGTCAAAACTGCGTTTGAGTCTGATTGTGTTTGTGTGAGTCCGAGTGTGAGTGAGTGTGTGTGTGTGTGTGTGTGTGTGAGTCTAATCTCTGTGCGAGTCTGAGTGTGTTTGTGTGAGTGAGTCAGTGTGTGTGAGTCTAAACTGTTTGTGTGTGAGTCTGTGTGTTTGTGTGTGAAAGTCTAAACTGTGTATGAATCTGATTGTGTTTGTGAGTCTGAGTGTGAGTGAGTGAATCTGAATGTGTAAGTGTGTGTGTGTGGTGTGTGTGTGTGTGTGAGAGAGAGAGAGAGAGAGAGAGAGAGTCTGTGAGTAAGTCTAAACTGTGTGTGAGTCTGAGTGTGTATGAATCTTAAGTACGAGTGTGTGTGTTTGAGTCTGAGTGTGTAAGTCTAAGTGTGTATGAGTCTGGAGTGCGAGTGAGTCTGAGTGTGTTTGTGAGTGAATCTGAATGTGTAAGTGTGTGTGTGAGAGAGAGAGAGAGAGAGAGAGAGAGAGTCTGTGAGTGAGTCTAAACTGTGTGTGA
>NW_015551104.1:289147-290172 GCF_001515605.1 Sinocyclocheilus anshuiensis
AATGTGTAAGTGTGTGTGTGTGGTGTGTGTGTGTGTGTGAGAGAGAGAGAGAGAGAGAGAGAGAGTCTGTGTTTGTGTGTAAGTCTAAACTGTGTGTGAGTCTGAGTGTGTATGAGTCTTGAGGACGAGTGTGTGGGTTTGAGTCTGAGTGTATAAGTCTAAGTGTGTATGAGTCTGGAGTGTGAGCGAATCTGAGTGTGTTTGTGTGCGTGAGTCTGAGTTTGTGAAAGTCTGTGTTTATGTGCGAGTCTAAACTGTGTGTGAGTCTGAGTGTGTATGAATCTTAAGTACGAGTGTGTGTGTTTGAGTCTGAGTGTGTAAGTCTAAGTGTGTATGAGTCTGGAGTGCGAGTGAGTCTGAGTGTGTTTGTGAGTGAATCTGAATGTGTAAGTGTGTGTGTGAGAGAGAGAGAGAGAGAGAGAGAGAGTCTGTGAGTAAGTCTAAACTGTGTGTGAGTCTGAGTGTGTATGAGTCTTGAGTACGAGTGTGTGTGTTTGAGTCTGAGTGTGTAAGTCTAAGTGTGTATGAGTCTGGAGTGAGAGTGAGTCTGAGTGTGTTTGTGAGTGAATCTGAATCTGAATGTGTAAGTGTGTGTGTGTGTGTGAGAGAGAGAGAGTCTGTGTTTGTGTGTGAGTCTAAACTGTGTGTGTGAGACTGAGTGTGTATGAGTCTTGAGTGTGTGTGAGTCTGAGTGTTTTACCTGGGAATGTTCCAGGCATCTCCCAGCGACTGCCACAGATGATCCTCCTCCTGTATCGCCTCCTCGCTCAGAAAAATCACACACTCCGGCTCAAAGAGAGGAGCCACGATAGACGGAGGGAGATCCTCATTACAGTGAAACACAACCTACACACAAACACACACGTCAGATCAACAACACAGACAGACAAACAGACAGACAAGCAGACACACGTCTCACCAGATCCAGTATAGAGAACAGACAGTGAACGAGTTCAGCTGCGCTGGGATTGTTAATCTTCCCCTGTAGGCTGGCCTGATGAGCACAGATTGTTTGACGTTGTTAT
>NW_015551104.1:290659-303101 GCF_001515605.1 Sinocyclocheilus anshuiensis
GTGTGTGTGTGTGTGAGAGAGCGAGAGAGAGTCTGTGTTTGTGTGTGAGTCTAAACTGTGTGTGTGAGACTGAGTGTGTATGAGTCTTGAGTGTGTGTGAGTCTGAGTGTTTTACCTGGGAATGTTCCAGGCATCTCCCAGCGACTGCCACAGATGATCCTCCTCCTGTATCGCCTCCTCGCTCAGAAAAATCACACACTCCGGCTCAAAGAGAGGAGCCACGATAGACGGAGGGAGATCCTCATTACAGTGAAACACAACCTACACACAAACACACACGTCAGATCAACAACACAGACAGACAAACAGACAGACAAGCAGACACACGTCTCACCAGATCCAGTATAGAGAACAGACAGTGAACGAGTTCAGCGGCACTGGGATTGTTAATCTTCCCCTGCAGGCTGGCCTGATGAGCACAGATTGTTTGACGTTGTTATTATTGTTAGTTTTAAACCATTTAAAAATATATAATATAATATAAATAACATATTTTAACATGTTTAATATACATTTATTCAATATATAGACATAAGTTCCATCATATCATATAAAATGAAACAGACAGTGTCTGACGCACCAGCAGGTTAAAGGCCATCTTGACATTTAAAAATATATAATATAATATAATATAAATAACATATTTTAACATGTTTAATATACATTTATTCAATATATAGACATAAGTTCCATCATATCATATAAAATGAAACAGACAGTGTCTGACGCACCAGCAGGTTAAAGGCCATCTTGATTTTCCTCAGACAGACGGAGAACTGCTCCTCTGACGGCATTCCCTTCACAGCTACAGCAAACAGACACAAACACGTCAACAGAGCCTTCATCAGCTCAGCTCATACACTCACACCAGTCCTCTCACTCACCCTTATGCTTCTTCTTCTTTTTCTTCTTGTCCATCTTTGGCGCGACAGCTGTCAGTCGGTCTGCGAAGGCCTCGATGTCATTAATGAGGTGATTCAGGATGTCCTGCACACAGACGAACGGTTATAATCTCTCATCTTTACATCAGTGCTGCGTTATTCTGTCATCAACACTAGGGGCGTGTGATATTGACAAAAAAAAAAGTTTTTTTATCGATAACGATAATTAGATGATATTTTGCTGATATGATGCAGTTGAACTGACTCCTAAAGTTTTTGATATTCTTCATATTCTGTGTGGTGGTCAATTCACACTGATAGAAATTAAACTTTTTCAAGAAGTTTAAATGGGCATTTTTACCTTTATAAAGCCTTTTTTTCAGCTTTTGAGTCAAATTCTTACATTTAATCAGTGAATTAGAATAATAAGACATTTGGGCTGTTACCAAGCAAATGAAATCAGAATCAACAAAATTCATCTTTGCAATGCAGAGGAAACACAGAAGCTGCATCTGAAGTGGCATTTAGATGTGTTTACACTAGTGCTGTGTTCGATACGACGATGTATCGTCACAGAGATTTGACGATACGAGTATCGATACAGCTATTGTATCGTGACTTTGCTGGTGATACACAGCCCTAGTTTACACACTGTTTAATGCAGGGCATGAATGCATTTAACCTGCAGTTACAAATGCATTAATAATTCATTAAACATTAAACGTTGAATACTGATATCTGAAATTATTTAAATAATAAAAAATACTTTACTTGTGCAATTAAAACCGCCAGTAGGTGGCAGCAAGTCACTGTTAATAAGCGAGTCACTGCGACTGAACTGAATCATTCAAACCATTGATTCATTCAGGAACGAATCACTGTCAAGTTGCTCAGAGACGCAAAACAGCTGTGGATTTGTTTGGAATTATTTTTGTTGTCGAAATAGAGCAAAAACAGGCAATATGGTGTCTACAATTTAAGATTCTTAATTAACTTCTAGTTTATTGAACTGTTGTAAAAAAATCAATATCACATTTGTAATCATTGTAATTTTTGGAGACAAAAACGGCACTCTTCGTGTGATTTTGATTCACTTTATGAAGTGCTATAAATATATATTTTCTGCCCCCATGTCTTGAATTTGTGATCATTTTAAATGTATTTTAATAGACTGAATCATGCAGTGAAAGAAACGCTCACTAGTCTAGACTTCACGTAATGTATGCATGCAATCTGTAGGTGTGTTTTCAATGTTTTTTGCACAATGTCAAATCGCACATTAAGAGCAATAATTACGATATTATCGCGGACGATATATATATCGCACACCCCTAATCAACACTCACCACGTTCCTCTCCCTCTCTGTGTACGGCCGCGGAGGGGGCGGGTCCGGTATAATGGGCGGTTCTTCTGTGTGAGGGGGCGGAGCCACCACCTTATTGTAGGTGGAGTTATTTCTGGAGGCGGGAGGAGTTGGGACCGGACTCTCATCTGGGGACCACAGACAAACAACTGGCTTTAGGTAGGAAAAGTACATTATTTTTCACTAAATACTGTTTCTCTTGAAAATGCATCACATTTTCTGGTCGCCTCACCATAATCCGGAGCGGCCCAGGGTTCAGGTGGTTTCTGAAGGATCAGCTGAGGTGGAGAAGATGCTTGTCGTGAGTTTCTCTGTGTGACGTTTCCAACAGCGGCTTTACTGCAGAATCAAATCACAAATGTCATCAGCATGATATGCGAAGATGATTATTGAGGAGATGAGCTGATGTTCATCTTCTAACCTGGAGTTAGTCAGTCTGTGATCGTCTCTCTTGTTCTGCAGGAGCCGCTCCAGGCCTTTCTTCAGATAATCAGCCTGAAGAACACATGAAAACCACAGAAGCGGTTTATTGCGAGAAGGGCTGAGATGCTGAACTTGTCCGAATCATAAACTCACCCTGAGAGACTCGCTCTGGAAGAGGAAGACGCTGACTGCGCGACTGCCGCGCTCCTGAATGCAGACGATCAGCAGAGAGTCGTAAACTCTCTCGTCTAGAACAGCCTTCAGATCCAGAACGCTGCTCAGAGGCCACGACTCCAACACCTCCTGAACACACAACAACAACAACAACACTGTGAGAAAGATGAGCATCTAGAGCCGTCTAATAATGTACAGAAATAATCAAATAGAATATTTACATTTGAAGATATTTAGATATCAAATCAATTGTAAAAAATACAATTGAATAACTAGATTTAATATTTAGATTAAGATATTTAGATATTAAATTGTATATTAAAGTTTAATATTTTATGATTCAATATGTAGATTCAATTTTTTTTTTAATTACATAAATAAATCACTTAATATTATAATATACATTTCAATATTTAGATATATCAAGATTCAAAATGTAGATATATTTAGGCGCTAAGACTTTTAGATATCATAAATTGCATAAATTATTTAGACAAATTTAAATTTAATATTTCAACTTGGATATATTTAGATGACAAACTGTATGAATATTACAGCTCAACACGCTTTATATACTTTTTATAAATGTATTTTTTCATATAATAAATACAAGGAAAAAGAAAACAATTCCCGCACACTGTCAATTAGTGATTATTAGTAATAATAATTAGTAATAAATACAAAATTTGATGATACTTATAAATGTTAAAAAATAACATAATATACCAATAATAAAAATATACATAAATATGTAATATATGCATATGTAGATAATTAACGATTATTTAATATATGTTAAGATACATTAAATACATACTGTATAATTATAATCTATTTAAATATTTGCATATATATAATATAAAAAATATTATATGTATATAAAATATTGATTGATTTCATATGGATATAATCTTTATAATTAATACAATTTCAATTAAATATACAATTATACTATTTTATAATAATAAATATGATTTTTTTCATAGTATAATACATACATAAACATATTTCATATAAATACATAATCTTTATTATAAAATAATATACATAATATATGTATTCTATCTATTTGTTTTCTTTTTATTATACAATTAACAAAAGCAAAAAAGGCCTCTAACACTAGCTTACTCTATTCTTTTTCTATTCTGTTTTCTTTCTATTTATTATATAATTTACAAAAAAAACCTTGCTATACTGCATTAAGCTAACTGAGCTATAACTTGCTATAGCACTTGTATATCATTGCTCTTTTGTTGATTTTGATTGCTTCCATTGTCTTCATTTGTAAGTCGCTTTGGATAAAAGTGTCTGGTAAATGACTAAATGTAATGTAAATGTAAATAAAATATAGTATTTAAATGATATATAATACAATCAATTTATATACACACACAAAAATAATAAAATGTAATACATTTCTATGCATTTACTCTACAGTCATGTTACTGAGATGCTGTCCTGACCTGGGTCTCGATGTCGGCGAGCAGCAGCGCTCCGTCCCGCACCTCCAGCAGGACGTCCTGACCCCACACTCGGCCCGTAGCGTCCAGATACTTCAGCCGCTCCAGACAGTCGTTCACGTCACTCAGCTGCTGGCCGTCCAGCTCACAGGTGAACAGATGCTGCGGAGCACAGACTCACAGTCACACACCACAGCTCAGATGATGAAGATGAAGAGTTAGTGATCCTCACCTCCACTCGGTGCTGGAACTGATGCATCTGTCTGTTGATGGAGTCGGCATATTCTTTCCTCTGATCTACAGAAAACACACATGATGTTCACTATATCACTGAGCTCATCTGACAGACTTTTATATAAGGTTAATGATATTTTCTCATGACCCAACAACTAAACAAAACCATCATAGAAACCGATGCAAAACACAGATTTACAAACACACAATCTCACACACACACACACGTTGGTTTTTATGGTTTACAGGGACTCTCCATAGGCATAATGGTTTTATATTGTACAAATGGTATTTTCTATCGCCCTACACCAACCCCACACCTAAACCTACCCCTCAAAGGAAACTTCTGCATTTTTAGATTTTCAAAAAAAAACAAACACACTATTTAATGTTTTTTAAGCCTTTTGAAAAAAGTGTCGTCATAAATCATGTTGTAATAATGTAATGTCTTACACATCATCAAGCAAATATGTGTCCTCATAAACCACATAAACATGCACACAACGACAAACACAAACAAAGATATAAAGGATTTAACAACAAAATTAAAATTAGTTTATATATAAAATGAACATTTAAATATAAGTTAATTATAATAACGCAATAAGCCCCAAGAAGCTGTGGTTTACAGTGAATTTATAACAGCTAAGGCGCGTTGTTAGGCACGACGCGAAGCGTTTTATAGATGTATAAAACAGTTATTCCATATACGTAGCAGGGTTTCACAAAATAAAACAAAGCAAATAAAATGTAATGATATTAATAAAAACATTATTCTTCCACCAAACAATGTAGTTCCTCAGAAACGGTTGTGGTTGCAACATAGTGGATGCCGAGCAACAGACAAACGCAAAACAAATGTGTATGTTTGTAGAGTAATTTACAACAGCTTCGAACGTGGCTCAACCAATCAGAATCAAGGACCGGAACTATCCGTTTTATAATATTTAAATAAATATATAAGTATTATATTACATGAATTACAACAGCAAAATGTGTTTTATTACATATTTTATCTTATTACATTAATACATTTTGTCTATACATCGTATTAAGTTATACATTAATATTGTTAAATATTGTGTGTGGTGTAATATTATTGTATATATACAGTGGGTACGGAAAGTATTCAGACCCCCTTCAATTTTTCACTCTTTGTTATATTGCAGCCATTTGTATACATATATAAATAAAAGAAAAGAGAAGTTTATTGTAAAATTTACTAAAATGTATGTGGCACTGGACGCTTTTACTTTCGCTTTCGAATGGATGACAGAGTTTCGAAAAGCACCGTTTCACCCATTACTACACGCGTGCTTCTTAAAATCATTACAAGCGATGTTGAAATGCAACAATGAATGGCTATTTTGATCTGTTTTTTGTTAGTGAGTCGCTTGAACTGAATGATCGAAGTCACGAGTTTGAATCAATCGGAGCGGTTCCAGCATAAATGACTCACTCGATTAAATCAGTTTGTTCCTCCGTCGCAGAATGATTCACTGTTTCGAAGCGCTCTAATCGGATCGCGTATCGCGAATCAATTGATTCAGATCGAAACTTCGAATCATGTACGGTGAATCATTTGATTTAGATCGGTGCTGCTTCCCAATTCGCCTACTGATACTATGCCCTAAAAGTATGTAGGCTACTGTTTTTGTGTAGAAAAAGTACATACTTTTAAGTATGTACCAGAATAGTAGGCAAGCTTTGGGACATACTAATTCTATTTTCGAACACTGTTTAGGACGGATAGTATGCGAATTGGGACGTAGCACAGCATTTCGGAGCGGGTTCGCGAATCATTTGATCTGAACTTTGCGTTATCGCAAATCATTTGATTCAGATCGGGATTTCGCGAATTAAAATTATTCGCGCTTCTCCGACTCCTAATCTGAAATGATGCTTCGCCAAACACCAGTGTTGGGAAGGTTACTTTGGAAATGTAATAGGTTACAGATTACAAGTTACCCTATCTAAAATGTAATGAGTATTGTAACTATTTCAATTACTTTATTAATGTAACCGATTGCATTTTTACTTTTTGATTACTTTTCTAAATTTCTAATGTTTTCAACTGTTAATCATTTTGAAACATTTAAAGCAGGCATGGTTAACCTTACAGTAGTACGCAACACTCATTACTGTCAGATTTCTTAAAATCATTTCTTACTTTAACGAAGATCGTAATAATTTCATTTTAGAGCACAGCCACCACAAATTCAGACTTTAGCACCTCTTTTACTTTGAGATCATTCTGAGGTTAAATACAGATTTAAAATCATAACAAAAATACTGTTTTTGAAATCAAATCTTTGCATAGGTATGACAGGAAACACTGGCATCTAACAATGCCATAGAAAAAAAACAGTTAATCTTAAAAAATTAAGCATACACACAAACCCAAATAGGAAATAAATCAGTTATCGAATAAGCATGTGTCCTATTCTGTGTCCTGAACTCCTAATAATCAGATGTAACCCCCTTTGTAATCGTTAACATTTTCGTAAGTAACATAGTAAGCAATATAATTTAGAGGCTATATAATAATATAATTTTCTCAGTAACTGTAACTGATTACAATTACATTTATTTAGTAATTAAATTATGTAATATGTTAAATGTAACTACATTAACACCGACTACCGCAAAATAACGATACCTAACGCAAACCCATAATAACAGAAAATAAACATCATACATTTCACACACTTTTAAATTTAACATCAAAAACACACAAACATAAAAAAAAATAATTTTTTTTTTAAAAACCTTTCCTGACACTGTATTTCCGTATCAGAAATAGTTAAGCAAGCAGCAGTGCGAGGTCAATAGCACGTCTATAAATAGCTCAGGGCTGTAAAGGTTGAGTCAGAGAGAGAGGGTTAATGATCAGCTCGTCTCAGGGTCAGTACTCACTGTATATTGATTTAGCGCTGGGTCTGGATAAACCCGACAGATCCGAGGACGCGTCGTCCAGAGCCGTGACGCTGCGGGAAAGCACACGGGTCAGACAGTGTGAGGAGTCGTAACACACACCAATCAGAGCCCATTCTCACCTGGAGCGAAGCGATTCAGGATAACCGCTGGACCAGCCGAATGGACTCAAACCCTGCAGCATGAGGACAGCACCTGAACACAACAATACACCATCAACACACACCGCAACATCCACACGCTTCATGTATATTTCACATTTACTATATATAATGTCCATTTATTATATATCAAACAAATGACATTAAATTAAATTACTTGTTAATTACAGGTGAAAAGTACTATTTTGATATTACATTGAATCAATTACACAACTGTTCAAAATTATGTAATGAATACTTATGTACATGTGAGTATATATTTAATTGTCCATTTATCATATATTAAACAAATATCTAAATATTACATTAACTTAAAATACTATAGATGAAAATGTAGCCCGATATTTAAACATTAAATATTAAATCAATTATACATAAATATTATAATTGAATATAAAACAATAAACAATTTATTTAATTATTAATTAGAGTTTGATAATTATATCTAAATATTACAAAGACATTACATTACAAAATGTAATATTACTAAATATCTATGCTGTTATATTATTAGTGCTGTCAAACGATTAATCACATCCAAAATAAAAGTTTTTGTTTACATAATATGTGTGTGTTCTGTGTATATTTATTATGTGTATATATATATATATATATAAAACTTGGGGCTAAATATTACTTTATATACATTAAAATACTATTTAAATATTATATTTACTAAGTTATATACACGCATACATAAGAATACCATGGTATTCTCATCCCTTACAAAACAAATACCATGGTATTGTCTGAAATACCATTGAATACCATGCACACCATAGTATTACCATGTGAAGCCTCATTGTGTCATGGTAAAGTACTATGGTACCTTTAGGTACAATTTTGTTCACATACCATGGCATTTCACATGGTACTGTATGGTAAACAATATGTTTTTAAAAAACTTCACTAAGGTGCTTGCATAACATTGTAAGGTACTTCAAAAATATTACGACATTTCCGAGGACCTTAGGTAACGTTTTATGGTAATAGCATGGTACATTTGGTTGTGTAAGGTAGAACAAAACCACGCTATTACCATATCTTACAGAAAAAAGTACCATGGCATTGTCTGAAATACTACACAAATGGTACAGGAACTAGATTTTTTATGGTACTACTGTTAAATATCATCAATACACCAATACAGTAGCACTTATACCAATGATACAGCACTTGAAGAATACCATGGTATTTGCATTGTAATACTTGGCAAGTATGGAATCAAGGACTCCTGTGTGTTTCATGTTCTCATTTAAAGTCAATAATGGATCATGTTAATTACTGTAGCTGACAATCTGCCCATGTTTATGAGCTCATAAACCACGATCCACAGGAACAGGACATAACAGCTAGAGAAGCACATGAGAAAACCTCAAAGATTCAATCACAAATTCACCAAGAGTTCTGATTAGCCATTCGATGAAGATCAAACCAGTCATAATCACAGCAGAAACCAAGCAGAAGCGGTTTAGATGTGATATTAACGTCCGTTTGAGCTCTTTGAGAAGATCCAAACCCCTGAAGTTCACCTTACGACTGAAAACACTTACCGAGGAGATCAGATGAGCTCTTGGAGACGCTTCTCAGCCGTGTCTTGAGATCTTCTGCGGTTTCTCTGCATTAGATCATAGTGTGATGGACGGAGGAACAGCAGCCTCTCCTGAGGTCAAAGTCTACTGTGTCTTAAAGGTGGAGCTCAGATGGGTGGAGAAATAACACACACCTACAGACAGACTGATAAACACACCTCAAGCAGCGATAACCTCCAGAGTGACCAACACCTCTAGATAACAACAGTTTAAATCTCACATTTAATAAATAAGCAATGCAGTTTGATATGAGCTCGATCCATATCTCGGTTACACATTAACAAGCGAATCATATCAGATGAGAAAACCAGCCGGAAACAAGAAAAACTTCTTCTTGCTTGATACATCTATTCACAAATCTACATGATGTTAGATCAGCTCATAGTCTAAATATCTGATGACTTAGTTTAATCTAAAAACGATATTAACCTAAAATAACTTGTTTAATGTTATATTTAGATATTCATTGAACTAAGTAGTCCATTTTATTTTTAAGACTTAATATAATTTATGTCCAAAATATTACATACTGTAGTATAGTTGTAGGAGTTCTCGTGAGAATGTATGAGAGGTAGGACTTGGTTCAATAAAAAGTGAGTTACAGAGTACCTACTAAGACGTTCTTTTATTTTGAGAATGACATTACAACAATTTGGCGACGAGGATAAAAAAAAAAAGAAAAAAAAAAAGGGGGCAATCTCGTTAGACTGACTTTGGAATTGAGAGAAATTGGAACGGAAAAAACGTCGTCATGGCCTCTGCACAATTAACGCCGCCTGGACCACTTAACCTCGGAGTTGTGGATTTATACACGGAGTATAAGATGTGGAGAGAGTCTTACGCTTTCTTCGAAATAGCGAGTGGATTAACTGAAGCAGAGAACAAGGTGAAAAAAGCAACATTGCTGCATTGTATAGGAGCGCCAGTACAGCGGATTTTCGCCAATCTACCAGGTGAGAAAAATACATATGAACAGGCTGTGGTTGCTTTGGATGCGTACTTCACTCCTCGGAGGAATGTCGTAATGGAACGTCATAAATTTGACAGAGAGCTCAATCATCGGATGAGACAGTTGATGCGTTCGTAAATTCGTTAAGAGAGTTGGCCAAAACATGTGAGTTTGGAGCTCTGGAGTCCGATATGCTGAGAGATCAACTAGTAGAAAAGAGTGCAGACAAACGGCTGTGTGATAAATTGTTGCAAGAAGAAGGATTAACTTTGGATAAAGCATTAAAAATTGCACGAATCTTTGAGGCAGCACAAGCAGAGTCAAAGATGCTGTCGCGTTCTTCTTTTATTTTGAAAATGACATTACAACACATACAAATATATTCAAATATAACAGGTAAATATTATATTTTTTGATATACCTTTTATTTGCCATAACGTAATATAATGTAATTAAATCTAGATATTAAACAAGCTGTATCTAAATACATGTCAATACTTATAACTTGTTTAACAGAGGAAATATTTAGATATTACATATTAAATAAATTATATATACTGTCATTGATTTAATGTTTTGATAACTTATTTTATATACATGTATATGTAGACAATATCACAAAAAAACAAGATAAATATTAGTTTAGTAGTTTAAAATATATGAATTGCAAAATTTAGATTACATAAAATGCAATTTATTTAATATATATTTATCATATTTAGATGTTATATTTAAATGTCAAATTATAATGCTTACATATAACTTGTTTAATATAGATGAAATTTAATATTTAGATTTAATAATTTACATTAAATTACACAAATATTTATTTTATATTTTGATATTGATTTTGTAATATTTGGATATTATATATTAAATCACTTATGCATAAATATTATAATTAATATACACTATTTTGATATAACTTGTTTAACATATCGTCACAAAAATGTATATGTATATATATATATATATACATATGTGTGTGTGTGTGTGTGTGTGTGCGTTTTTGTGACAAATGAGGACATAAATTTGTATAATGACAAAGGTATAACATAGGTATTACAAGGAGAAGGTGACTTTTCAGGACATTACCCCATGTCCCCACTTTTCAAAACGCTTATAAATCACCCAGAATGGAGTGTATTGGAGAGAGAGTGTGTGTGTGTGTGTGTACAAACAAACAAAAAAGAACAAAGTACACTGGATAAAGGAAGAACAAAAACTCAGTGATTTTGTGTTTTTCTCTTTTTATTTTGATAAATCCATACAACATTAATACACAAATCTGCATGATGGGACGTCAAACACATGATGCGGTTAAAAACATACGAGAGCCAAGAAAAGTGCGAGAAAGCGGACCACACGCATAACATACGTCTGCAGTAAAAGCAGGAGAGCGCAGCTAAAAGCTCAGACGTCAGAAGCAGCGGCTGATAAAAGCGGTCACCTGCGTCAGTGCTGCGCCTGCGGGAGCTGCATGCTGGGAGGCATAGGCCAGTTCTCCTGCCCCTGGTGCGTCTGCAGGAGACGGTACAGCTGCTTCAGGTGCGTCACGATGTTGTCCTTGATGTCCGGGATGGAGATCTGCAGCCGCACGCTGCCGCTGTCGAAGGAGCGCGTGCAGTCGCCCGAGAACATCTCACTGATCATCCGCGCCACCACCGGCACCACCTGCACACACACACACACACACACAGTGACAGAGAGACACAGAGACACAGACACAGACACAGACACAGACACAGAGACACAGAGACACAGACACAGACACAGACACAGACACAGACACACACACACACACACAGTGACACAGAGACACAGAGACACAGAGACAGACACACAGTGACACAGAGACACAGACACAGACACACACACAGTGACACAGAGACACAGAGACACAGAGACAGACACACAGTGACACAGAGACACAGACACAGACACACACACAGTGACACAGAGACACAGAGACAGACACACAGTGACACAGAGACACAGACACAGACACACACACAGTGACACAGAGACACAGAGACACAGAGACAGACACACAGTGACACAGAGACACAGACACAGACACACACACAGTGACACAGAGACACAGAGACACAGACACACAGTGACACAGAGACACAGACACACAGACACACAGACACAGAGACACACACACACACACACAAAGTGAAACAGAGACACACACAGACACACACACAGAGACAGAGACACACACACACACACACAGTGACACAGAGACACAGACAGACACCAAC
>NW_015551104.1:303413-308413 GCF_001515605.1 Sinocyclocheilus anshuiensis
ACACACACACACACACACACACACACACACAAAGACAGATACACACACACACTGAGTGAACAAGCCACGCCCACAGACACTTCTGATTGGCCCATCAGTTAACATCTGCATAATTTATGCAGCACAGCAAAGATGAGCTATTTTTAATTTGGTAAAAACAACCAATATCAGTTTATTTTATATGAACAACATATTTGCACATGCTTCTACATGATTAATTATATTTCATTGGTTATAATTCTGATCAATAATAGATTAATACATACATTCAAAATAATAGTCATAAATATTATTAAAATACATAGAGCATATATTTGGTGGAAAGCAGCATTAAAGTGGGACTATTTAATTTGGTAAAAACAACCAATATCAATTTATTATTTACTATTTACTATGAAAACATCGTATTTGTATTTTAGGTGATGTTAATTTGTTGCTTCGACATGATCAATCAATTTACTCGATTGGCAAGTACAAAGCGACTTATAGGTTCATCAAATTTTAATTTGAAACGGTTTTAACAATTTTACATTTTTTAAATTGTAAGTATAAAAATAAAGAGTAATAATATATAATAAATTAAAAAGTGCTAAAAATAGTTTAATACATTTAAAAATTAAGTACATTATATCTGCATAATTTCTAGTTAATATTGGTTAAAAACCTCTAATTATTGTGAATATTTGTTAAACTTGGGGTTTAATGAAAAACCCTTCTTTGATTTATCTTTATTGTTATTTATATTTAATTTATATTATATCATTACAAAAAAATTCATTTATTTATAAGTTCATAATTCCCAAAATATTTAATACAAAATCATCCATATCTTTTATTCATTAATTTATTCACATGTATTTTTATTTATTTGTTATGTTTACGTTCATAATTTAATCCCACATGTATTTAATACAAAGTCCTCCTCACGTGCCATTTACTCATTTATATTTATTTGTATTTAATAATAATTTTATTTATTTATTTATGTATGTATTTATTTATTCATTTATATTTTAAGGTTCACAATTTATTCCCAAATATATTTAATGCAAATTCCTCATGTGTTTTTTTTATTTATTAATTGATATTTTTTTGTTTATTTTTGAGTTTATAATTCATTCCTTATACAACATCCTCCATATTTGCATGTTATTTATTTATTCGTAAGTTCATAATTCATTCCCTAATAACAGAAAGTCCTTTATCAGAAAGTCCTCCATGTATGTATTTGTCTCTTTGATTATATTTGCTCTATTTGTCTGAATAAGTGCAGTGGCGTGGGGTCTGACCTGCACCGTGATGAGTTTGCGTTCGCGGGGTCTGCCGTCGGGCCACTCCTCACCGAAACACAGATGAATATCGTAGAGCGGAGACTCAGACGACAGCATACCACGCTGATGAGCGATCACACCTGCACACACACAACACTATTAATAACACATTTTTTTGTTGTTTTGTTTGTTTTTTTAATTTTACTTGGAATCGCATACAGTTAGGGCTGGGCGATAATTCTATAGCGATAATTACCGCGATATAATTTTACTCGATAAAACGATAAGAAGAGTTCGATAAATGTTCGATATAACGTTTATGCACCAAAAGCGGAACGAAACAGAGCAACTCATTTGAATCGCGCCACACAGACCGTTTATCCACGCTGCGCGAGCTCTAAGCAGCGCTGTGAGATCCAGTGTGAAGCGCTTGAATTCAGCGATGAACACAAATGACTCGATGAGTTAAACTAGTTTAATGCCAAATAGGGCTGGACGATTTTCCCGATTTTATAGATTAATTCGAATTTATTGTTTTGCCACGATTTTATTTTTTAGAAATCGAGGAATCGCGATTTTGAATAGAAATATTACCAAATGTTAGAATTAGACACTCTGACAATATGCCGGTGATAACAGTAAAGAGAAAAGAACGATCCAACTGCATGTCGGCGCACATGATTAACCGCTCACGTGTGACTAGGCTTGCCGCGATAGACGGTGCTGACGGTGATACCGGTGTTAAGCCGCAACACTGGTTACGTCACTTGCCCACCGCGTCGTTTTGATTTTTTATAGAAATAAAAATAATTTAGTTCAGTAAAAGAACAGACACTACAATTAAAAACTGAACGCGGCTGCTCAATGCAGAGTGCCGAACGACAGTCGCATCACAGATCAGATTTCATATTTGTGATTAAGCTATATCATGTGTGCATTTATGCTGAATGTTTTTAGACTACTGTTTTTCATTCAAATAGGCTACTTAAAAACCATATAGTTATATTTTTACCATGGTATTGAGGTGCTATACATGTGGTTTTAACTGTGATTATCATGATCAAAATGTATGCTACAATGGAAGACCAATGGTTAATAAAAAAAAAAACTCAAACAGAATAATTAATTAGGCAATAAAAAATGTGGTTGCTGCAATTGTTGCAGATGATACTGATTTTGATAATAAACATAAATTTGCATCTGCATCCTAACGCAAGCTACTATCAAATGTGCATTTCTAAGGGACAAAAAAATTTTAATATTATAATTAATATTATCAGGCAACACAAACCTGTTTCTTGATTTGAAACAATATTACTCATTGGAACATAGACCAATGCTTAATAAAAAAAAAAAAACGGTCCGAATAAATGTAACCATATAAAACTGAGGTTGCTATAATTTTTACAGATGTTACTGATAATGAACAAATATTTATCTCTGCAGTAACTCAAGCTACTATCAAATGTGCATTTCTAAGAGACAAAAAAAGTATATTATTATTATTAATATTTTCAGGCAACCCAAACCTGTTTCTTGATTTGAAACAATATCACTCATTAGAACACTTAGCAGAAACTAAGAAATACATTTTTCCATTTAGATATGTATTTTGTTAAGGTAAATTAATGGTCTGGTTTCTACAAGTTTTTGGCCATATCGCCCAGCCCTACATACAATATAATAAAATAAAAATTAATAAAACATACAAATAAAATTTAATAATATTTATATCATTATTTATAGTATAATTCAATAGCATCTCACAAGCATGAATGCTGATGATTAATTGTCACAGAAATAATTACAAATAATGATCTTATTCTGTATTGTTCATGTCACTTTTTTTTTTACTTGGAATTATATATAATAAAAACAGGCCCATATGATTAACTTCAATGCTGTGAAAATTAATAAAGATCTATAGAAATAATTATAATATAATAATATAATATGATATTACATTAGCTTGTCATGACCCTGAATTTTGTGCTGATGATTCATTTCTGTTTTGTTCTGTTTTATAGCATATATAAATATAAATATAAATTCTGTGTTTTTCTGTCAATATGGGGTGCTGTGTGTACATTAATGAGGAAAAAAAATTAACTTAAATGATTTTAGCAAATGGCTGCAATATAACAAAGAGTGAAAAATTGAAGGGGGTCTGAATACTTTCCGTACCCACTGTATATATATATATATATGATCTGGCCCATATGATCTACTTTAATGCTGTGAAAATGTATAATATTTATAGAATTATCTGTAATATAATATAATATAATATAATATATAATACTGTATGGGCTGTCACCATCATAAATTTTGTGCTGATAATTAATTGTCATCCAAATAATTATGATTAACAATTTAATTGTTTTGATCACTTTTGATCAACAGATCCATTTTTTTATTGGAATTGTAAATGATAATAATAATAATAATAATAATTGGGATTATACAATTTACTTTAATGCTGTAAAAATTAATATTCAAAGAATTAAGTATAATATAAAATAAGATATAACATAATATAGTCATAAAAATGTTATTTCACTTCGAATCATATATAGTATAATAAAATAAAATAGGCCCATCTGATTTACTTTAA
This sequence comes from Sinocyclocheilus anshuiensis, assembly GCF_001515605.1. NCBI lineage: Eukaryota > Metazoa > Chordata > Actinopteri > Cypriniformes > Cyprinidae > Sinocyclocheilus > Sinocyclocheilus anshuiensis. The sequence goes on from NW_015551104.1 coordinate 307,299, forward strand.
AACAGTGAAAATGAATATTTCTATACTTAATTATTTGTAATTATAATACAATGCAGTCTGATTAAACCCACAAGCCTTTATTCTGTATAAAGGCAGACACGATATCACGCTCATCTTCAAGCACTGCCTGTATTACTCCTCTGGTGTCATGTGACTGCGCTCACTCACCGCTGAGGAAGGACTCGAGGCAGAAGAGCTTGACCTTGTGCTGGCGCTCGATCAGGTTGGGCATGTTGGGGTTGGGCGCGCAGGGGCCGGACCAGTACACCTTACACTGGCAGAGGCGCACGGCATAGATGTCGTGTCCGCTCACCTCCAGGATGAGTCCGCGGTCCATCACGTCCAGCAGGCGGCTGGTGAACACTCGCTGCTTGTCGTTAGTGATGTGTTCGGTGGAGGGGAAGCGCACCTGCTCCAGACTGACCGGCCCGAACAGCTCCTCCTGGTTGACGATGGGCCCCAGATCGCCGTAGAACAGACGGCAGCCCTGCGGGTTACTGACGATCACCGGCGGACACACCTCCTTACCGCGGTAATAGAACTGCACCTCCAGATCCGTCACTAAACACACACACACAGGGCATTGTGGGGGATATCGGAGCAGATATTGCATTACAAGGCCACAAAAATTCACATTTTAGACCAAAATGTCAATTGAACATGCAGAATTGTATAAACACATTAATAATTATAAAACGGAGAGTTCCGGTCCTTGATTCTGAGTGTTTAGTGTGTGTGTGTGTGAGTGTGAGAGTGTGTGAGTGCGAGTGCAAGTGTGCGAGTGCGAGTGTGTGTGTGTGTGTGTGTGAGAGAGTGTTTAGTGTGAGTGTGTGAGAGTTTAGTGTGTGTGTGTGAGTGTTTAGTGTGTGTGTGTGTGAGTGTGAGAGTGTGTGAGTGCGAGTGCAAGTGTGCGAGTGCGAGTGTGTGTGTGTGTGTGTGTGAGAGAGTGTTTAGTGTGAGTGTGTGAGAGTTTAGTGTGTGTGTGTGAGTGTTTAGTGTGTGTGTGTGTGAGTGTGAGAGTGTGTGAGTGCGAGTGCAAGTGTGCGAGTGCGAGTGTGTGTGTGTGTGTGTGTGAGAGAGTGTTTAGTGTGAGTGTGTGAGAGTTTAGTGTGTGT
>NW_015551104.1:310251-316612 GCF_001515605.1 Sinocyclocheilus anshuiensis
GTGTGTGTGTATGTGTGTGAGTGTGTGTTTGTGTGTGTGTGTGTTTATGTGTGTGAGAGAGTGTGTGTGTTTGTCGTGACTCGTGTGTGTGTGTTTATGTTTGTCGTGACGCGTGTGTGTGTGTTTATGTTTGTCGTGACTCGTGTGTGTGTGTGTTTATGTGTGTGAGAGTGTGTGTTTATGTGTGAGAGAATGTGTGTGTGTTTGTGTGTGAGTGTGTGTGTGTTTGTCGTGACTCGTGTGTGTGTGTGTTTGTCGTGACTTGTGTGTGTGTTTGTCGTGAAGGTTGAACTCGCGGCTCTTGTTGAGGGCACACCTCAGCTGTGCTTTCCATTTGGCCGGATCCGGCTCGTCCACACCTTCCTGATACTTCCCCGTCTCCACGGCCCAGGCCTGACACACACACACACGGGTCAGATCAGTCCCGTCACGATCCCTCTGTACCCCAGGCCTCGGGATCCCCATCACTCACCTTAAAGATGGTGTTCTCCTCCTCCTGCTGCGGCGTGTGGCGCGTGGCGTGTTTCCAGGGGATCTGGAAGCGTTTGGCCTCGCGGTCCATCCACACCAGACCCGGAAACGTCCCGTTGTCCACCTGAGACACCAGCCAGGGCTTCAGCCGCACACGGCGCGGATGAGAGGACATCACGGCCTTCAGGAGACGAGGAAGAGCGCATCAGTGAGGCTGAGAATAATCTAACTCAGACTGCAAACACCGATAATATTAATAAAACAATTCACAATAGTTTTACTTATTATACATTTTATAATGCTAATAATATTAGATTAATACATATTTTACTATTTTTAAAATAATATTATAATAATTATTAAAATCAGTAGGAGGAAAAACACATAGATGAGGCTAAAAATAATAAAACTGAGCCTAAAAACACTAATCATATTTAATTTAAAAAATATTTTCTAATTTTTAATACACTTGATATTAATTACAATGTTATATTAATTAACAAATATTTTAATAATTCATTAAAATATCATATTTACATGATGACCTTCTGTAGAGGAAAAACACATGAGGCTAAAAATAATCAAACTGAGCCTAAAACACTAATATGTTTATTAAAACAATTAGCAATTTTTATAATAGTTTAATACATTTTATAATGATAATAATATTGTATTAATTAATACATATTTTACTATTTAAAACATTTTCTAAAATATTATAACAATTAATAAATTATTAATATATATATATTTTTTAGTAGATTTTAATGAACAAATTAAATATATTTTATACATTATTATTATTACTAAAATATTATATTAACATGATCTTCTGTAGGAGGAAAAACACATAAATGAGGCTAAAAACAATCAAACCGCCTACAAACTAACATTTTAGTTTTTGTTATTTTAATAGATTTTAATTATATTATATTAACAAATATTTAATATACTTTTATACCTTAGAATTATTATTATGATCATTAGAATAATTACTAAAAATATATATTATATTAACATGATGACCTTCTGTAGAGGAGCAAAAACACATAAATGAGGCTAATAATAATAATAATCAAAAAGATTACAAACACTAATATTTGTAATAAGAAAAAACATTGTATTCTCTATTTTTATTTTTCATACGTTTTAATATTATTAGCAATATTATATGAATATAGTATTATAATCATTCCTATTAATACAGTAACATCACATTCTGTAGGAGGAGATACTACAAAACTAATATTTAATTTAAAAAATACAATTAATATTTTTAGATGCTATATCCAATACATTTGATAACAATTTTATATGAACAAATATATTTTATTATTAGCAGCAGCATAAACTGCACTTTAAATGACCAGATTTAAGTTTCATAACTTGATTGCAAACACAGACCAGATGAAGCTCATATTAATAATTAGACTTAATATGATCATTAATTCAACGTATAATCAGAAACAACAGTCATAAGTCAATAAATTGAGTAAATAAACAGCCGGTGACTTTCGATAGCATCGCATAAATTCTCGTCTTCGATTAAAACACTGAAATTCCGACAGTAAAGCATATTCTAGTGTATTATATTTCTGGAATGAGGATGAAAGTGTGTAGAAATTAAATATAAATGCGCTTTAAATATGAATGAGTCTCACCTGAGGGTTTCAGGAAGCGTCGAACCAGGAAAACCCAGCAATCCTGAGGCCTTTGCCGCCGAAACGCGCTGCTTTGAGAATGAATCTGATCTATTAAGTGGTCATAAACCGGTTGTTAATCGGGTAATGCGCTCGTGAGTCCGTGAGAAGCGTGAGAAAAGCGTGAGAAGCGTGTTTCAGTCTCTGCTACAGTTTCACCTTCAGCCGAAACTCAGGTGCAGCCGTGACGTCACGCGCCTCTCTCTGACGCACGCGCGCCGACAACACACACATATTCATTATTACCCATAAAAGATGATTGTGTTCTTCTTCTTCTTGTTAGTTTTATGGCGGATTGCAACCATGACTTATCAGGTGCATACCGCCACCTACTGTATCGGAGTATGCAGCATGGATTATATCTCACTGAATGCACTTTACATTATAAAAAAATATATATATATATGTTATAAATAAATATTATAGCACTACTATCTAAATCCTATAATATACCCCTGTATCCTTCAGATATTCCACAACAGCATCCTGTGCATCTTTAACCCCTTCTCCTGTTGTTCCCAAAACACCCTCAAGGTTAGATGATTGTGTTATAATTTACCTTAAGATTTAGTCGGTTAAATGAGGACATGCTTTAAATGAGTTACATATACTGAGATGTCCCATAGTCTTTGCTGATACTGACCACAGACTGAATCAAATCCTTCAGCTAAAAATAAAATGTTACACAATACGTGATATTTAGCTTTTTTCACGTATGAGAAATGTTTCGAAATGTTATAAATATGCGTTATTTTATTTTTATGGTCAACAAATATTTAGCGTAAGAAGGTGCTAACACTAAAATGGTTATTAAAGTAAAATTAAACAAAAAATAATAATGAAAATCGTAATCTGAAATTGAAATAAAGCTGAAAATAAATTTAAATAAAATACTATAAATATTAGATGAAAAACTTAAGCTTAAAAAAACAACAACTGAATGTTACTGAAATAAATGTTTAAGTTGAAGTACTAATACATTTAAATCGCTATAAAAATATTTTTAAAAAGTAGCCTATTGACAAAAGCTCAAAACGAAATTTGTTACAAATTAATGAAAATTGTAAACTGTAATTGAAATAAATATCAATATTAGATAAAGGCTAATTGAAAATATTAATAAATACTATCATTGCATATCAGAAATGTTGAAATAATACTGTTTTGAAGTGTTGTTTTACATATAACTGATTATTAGTTTTATTTTACATGTATTTTATAGGAATTAATTTTGTTACAAATATTTGGGACATAAATACAAAACTGCATTGATTGTCAGTCAGTTCAATAGATCATGTCACATATTCTGAGGCTGTTTATTACTCTGCAAACAAAGAACAGGTTTCATGTTTTATTTTCAAAAGAGAATCCAAGTGTGAAATGACAATAACATTATAAATGTCCTCTACATAATATAATACTGCATTTTTTACATAAATAACATTATTCCCCTTATATATATATATATATGCATGCACACACACACATCACAGGACTGAAGAATGTTGTATTTTACAGGAATGATTCAAGGTTTTAGTGTATAAGTGCACTTGAATAAACAGGGTTTGCTCGAGTTTCCATCACTAATGTTATTCTGTGAGATTACATTAAGATTTTCAGTCCAGCTGAGAGTAACACAGTAAAACACGGTAAATACTGGATATTTCTCATGTGTTGAGGGTTTAAACGTCCTCACTCAATGGTAAAGTTCAGCTTCTAAGATGAGAAATACACCAGGAGAAACTAGCTGCGAATTGACCTGCTGCAGAACCTGCACAACAGCCATCATCTTCATCATCATCAGCTGGTCTGGGATCAGTGCAGCTGCTGCTCAGAGTTGATCTCGCTGTAGATTTTTTTGACGATACACGAGTCAGATCCAAACTCTGAGTCAACATCTTCAACAGAACCTCGTCAGCCTGAATGCCCTCCATAAACTCCTCCTGAGAGAGTTCACCTAAACACACACATTTACATAATTAATTCATGTGAATTCATTAGAGTAATTACTTTATGGATGGATGGATCTGGAATAGTTTTAGTGTGGTTTCAATCTTACTTAAAGGGGTCATAGGATGCTACATGCACTTTTACAAGTTGTTTGAACTGAAATGTACACAACCACCCCATAATGATAAAAATCCACCCAGTGTTTTTTTTTTTTATCTACTCAAATCTTTACCCCTTTCTCGAATCGAGACTATCTCAAGATGCCTGTCTGTGTGACGTCACACAGACAAGCCCCTCCCATGATAGTTTGATTGACAGTAGCGTTTCAGCACAGACTGGACTGGCGTCTTACTTTAGCTCCGTCCTGAGTCACTGTCATCAGTCCGCCATTGTTTCACCGCCGGAGCAGATGTAGACAAGAATGCCTCCTAAGCGACTAGATAGAGCCACAGCCCCGCTCAATAGAAACATTATCCCTCTCTCCAGCATCTCCACTTCTAAGCTTCTCACAGAAAATGGAGGAACTGGTTTATGCTGGGATCAAGTTAGCATTTTTAAACATTCGCTGAAGTATTGAAGTATTTATGTGACTATGAGAAGTTAGATATACAGGGGCTCTTGGGATAAACATGTCTTGAGTAAGAACATGTCTTTACCTCTCTTCCTCTGAGGAGGTTGAGGCAGTCAGCAGGGGCTGCAGAGCGGGAGCAGTCCCAACCTACCGTGTTCCATCTCCTCATTTTGGGGGCGTCACTTCTCGTACTCCGCAGAGTCTAGAGCCATCAAGTTAGCATTTTTAAACATTCGCTGAAATATTGAAGTATTTATGTGACTATGAGAAGTTAGATATACAGGAGCTCTTGGGATAAACATGTCTTGAGTAAGAACATGTGTTTACCTCTCTTCCTCTGAGGAGGTTGAGGCGGTCAGCAGGGGCTGCAGAGCGGGAGCAGTCCCAACCTACCGTGTTCCATCTCCTCATTTTGGGGGCGTCACTTCTCGTACTCCGCAGAGTCTAGAGTCCCCTGCCGGTTCACCGCTTCAGGGCACCAAGCTAGCCGCTGTAAGTGCACCAGAGGCCAGTCTCATGAGACTGGTTCCCTTAGTATGTCAGCTGGTGTTCCAGGGCGCAGCGGTCTCCAGCGAGCACTGCTCTCAGTTACCGCCCGGAAACCTAGCGGTGCTAAGAAGCTCGCGACCTCCACAGAGGTCTCTAGAGCAGCTAGTACAGCCGTCCCCTGCCGATTCGCCACTCCAGGGCACCGAGCTAGCCGCTCTGATTACTCCAAAGGTCAGTCTCAAGAGACTGATTCCCTTAGTAGACTAACGTGTCTCGGTTACTTTTGGCCTGCTGTACATGAGACCCCTACAGTGGTGGCTTAAGACCAAGAGGTTCTCCCCGAGGGGAAACCAGCTTCGCATGCTCAAGGTCACGTGGCGGTGCCTACGTGCCTTAGACATGTGAAGGAAACCTTGGTTCTTATCTCAGGGCCCGGTGCTGGGAGCTCCTGGTCGCCGCATATGCTAGCGACGGATGCATCTCTCACTGGTTGGGAGCGGTCATGAGTGGCCACTCGGCCCGCGGCCTGTGGAGCGCCCCCCATCTCACGTGGCGCATGAGTTGACTGGAGATGCTGGCCATGTTTCTAGCTTTAAAACACTTTCTCCCAGGCCTAAGCGATCGCTATGTGTTGGTGCGCACCGACAACACAGCAGTGGTCTCTTATAAATGTGGGGGCAGACATCCTGTCGAGGCAGGGCCGAGGTCCGGGGAATAGATGCCTCACCCCGAAGGGTGAAGCAGACTTGGAGAGTCTTTGGCCAGGCTCAGGTGGATTTGTTTGCGACTCAGATGATATCGCATGGTCCCCTCAGGTTCTCTCTCTGACTCATCCATCTCCACTGGGGCTCATCCAGCTCCACTGAGGCTTCGTCTGTACACCTTTCCCCCGACTGTTCTACTCCCGGGAGTTCTGGAGAGAGTGCGCTGGAACGAGGTCAGCCGACTGCCAGTAGCCCCGTTTTGGCTGGGCCGAGTATGGTTCTCGGACCTGATTTCTCTTCTCGACAGCGCTCCATGGGAGATTCCCGTCAGTAGAGATCTCCTCTCACAGGTGGAGGGTGTGCCCCCGCCCGGAGCTGTGGAAGCTGAGGGTGTGGCCTCTGAGGAGGCACAACTCATAGCTTCCGGTCTCTCAACCGGGGTTGTTGAGACCATCCTCCATCCAGAGCTCCCTCTA
>NW_015551104.1:316838-321549 GCF_001515605.1 Sinocyclocheilus anshuiensis
GGAGACCGCCAGCTCGACCCAGCTAACTGCCCATTTGGTACAGTTCTAGAGTTTCTGCAGGCATGTTTATCCGCAGGGTTGATCCACTCCACCCTAAAGGTCTTCGTGGCGGCCATTGAGGCCTACCACACCCCTCTCGGTGGCCATTCATTGGGAAGACACCCTCTTCTTACACGTTTCCTCTGAGGAGCGCTGAGGCCGAGGCCTCCGGCCAGAGAAGCTTATACTAAGTGGTGAATCAGGATGCTATTCCATAGCCTTGAGTCCTCTGATCTCCCCTCTCCTTTGGAGGTCAAGGCTCACACCAGAAGTTGGCCTTTGGGACGGCAGGCCTTGCCTACTTTAGCCACTCCTGGCTCCCTTTTCTATCGCCTTAGTTGTGCTCTTCCACACTAGGCAGGGATTTGCAAGTCTGGCGGTGTGGGCATTCTCGTTCCCGTAGGGGCATTCTCGTTCCCGTAGCGTCTCAACGCAGCTCGAGTTCCTGAAGGGGAACGTTTGGGTTCCTCAAAGGGAACGAGATGCTGCATCTCAGGGCCATACTTCTGGCATCCCTGCCAGCGCTTGCTTCACTCCTAGAAGCTGATGCCGGTTTCACCACACGTGCTTTTATGCTTCCTGGTCGCTACGTCACTCCGCCTGTGATGTCTCACCCATCCATTGGACTGATTATGCATGCGATTCAGAGCGTAGTCACGCTGGAGGCGTTCCCGTAGCGTTTCGACGCAGCGTCTCTTTCCCTTCGGGGAACCATGGTTACATGCGTAACCTGGAAATGTTTTGTTCAAATTGATCATTTAGAGCCCTTAGAAATTCATGTATTAAATATGATACAGTTATATAGGATTAAGAGGATAACATTTAATTCATTCTTTAGTGTTCTCTTATAATAAATTACATCCTAGAGGGACTGATTTTTTTCAGCCTTTAAGGATCAAGAATAAACACCAACCTGTTTGTTTTTCAGTGTGTTTCATTCTGCAGGGTTCTGGATCTGTCATGTGCTCACTGTCCTTCAGTAAACTGTCTTCACTTGTAGGCTGATGAGAATATTCTGGCATTTATAGGAAAACTGAGCCTTAGAAAAAGAATGATAATTCCATTAAAAAACGCGGGATTCGGCAGCACGGTTTTAGCTTTTTATGTGGACATTAGTGCGCTTATTTGGCATAGTTATATTGGCATAGTAATAGTAGGTGTCTGTGGTAAAAAAAGAATACGTACTTGAAAATACCATTAGAGTTCGAACAGAGTACCTTAAATGTTATAAAACGTCTCTATTAAAAAAAAATAGCATTGTTTGCCACTCACAACTGACATAGATAAAACAAACTAATCACACGCATCTTTACAGTTTTTTTCTGCTCCATTTCTGTCTGCCATTAACCATATAGGCTTTAAATGAATATGTTCATATCCATGAAAGCACGAAAAAACACGCACATCTTTATCACTCACAAACACATCTTTATCACATAAACTTTAAAAATACACGCAATGGTTTGTGTCCGCATGACTTTAGTTTCCCGTGATGTTCCTTTCCTGTTGAACTAAATCAGTCTGCAGACGCCAGAACAGGCGCATAAATAGTGTTTTATCTGATTAAAACAATTTAGAAAGAACCTCGTAGGATGTTGATTAAACAAACTGTGTAAAAAACATTTTTAAGGATGTGTAAACAAGCGAAATATCTGAACTGCTCGACTCACCTCAGAAGACACAGCAAACACGCGCTGAGTGAATGAAACTAGTGGTAACGTCATGAGGGCGATGCGAGAATAACGGTAGCTTTTCAAAACGCACCAAATATTGCTCACAGTCACAAAGACAGAAAATTTGTAATGAGGCTCTTTTGAGATGAGCAAAATCTGCGCTGAACCAATCACCGGTGATCACCGCGAGATGCATGCCGGTTAGACAAGTGTCCGAGTCACGCTGACGTGTGCCAAAAACCTCTTGCGACGGCGAGGCGACTGTGTCGGATTGTGCAGTCGAGCAGTTTGCTCTCCACTGACTGCGCTGATCAAAAGCATGATGGGAAACGACTGACTGACGGCACAACTTAATGCTCATTGGTTCAGACAACTGTGATGCTGCGTTCTCTTCTAAAATGTTTAAAGGGGTCATATGATGCGATTTCAAGTTTTCCTTTCTCTTTGGAGTGTTAATGACATTATTTACTGTCTTTACATTTATTTTGAAAGATGAAGCTGCCGATTATGGTAAGGGGTGTTACATATCCGACGAGTGCTTGCGGTGTTCGGCCAATCACAATGCACTGGGTCAGCTGGCCAATCAGAGCAGACTGCGCTTGTCGGAAGGAGGGACTTTGTAGAAAACGAAGCGTTTGAGAGAGGCGGGGCATAGAGGACCTACAATAATGTACAGTATTTGAAAAATAATGTGTTTTTTGAACATTAAAGCATGTCAACATATTCTGTTACACCGAATACACAAAATAATGATCTTTAAAAAAGCATCATATGACCCCTTTATGTTTTTTATCTGGTTCCATGTGAATATGTATTTAAATTATATTATATATTTAATGTCTATTGCTGCTGCCACACAGATCTAAAACAAACATGGGATTTATTTCCCAGCAGACATAACCAACTGTTTTGTAACTCGTGTGTGTTTTTAACGCAAACTTGTGTGTGAATAGTTTAGTACTCACATGCTGTGACAGCTGTGCGTGTGCTTCGGTTGTGTGCTCTTAGAAAACCGTATATCAGAAGTTTAAACTCGTATGCTTTAAAACACATGATTTCAGCACAATAAAAATGATAATCAGAACCAAAACAATGTTTTTTAGCAGGTCCGAGCTGTAATGGCGCAGCTCTATTCTGGAAAAGGGGGTGGGGAGCAGCAGCTCATTTGCATTTAAAGAAACAGGCCCGAAAAACAGCGTGTTTCTGCTTCCACTCAAAATAGGCATTTTCAAAATGATATTATAAATGATCTGTGGAGTATTTTGAGCTGAATCTTCACAGACACATTCTGGGGACACCAGAGACTTACATTACATATTGTAAAAAGGGGCATAATATGTCTCCATTAAAGTTAAAACCAATGAGACAGATATCTTTTTTAATTGATTTACAAGAGACCCAATGTATCTCAATACAATAAAACTAAAGAAAAAAAAAGATAAATAAGTTATTACAAACAAGTAAATCTCAGTTTTACAGCCTCTTCTTAGCTTTCTGAACAAGAATGGTAAATATGTAAAAAAAATAATAATAATAAAATTATAATAATAATAATTAAATAATCATTTGAATCTCACAGATGAAATGATGAACTTCATTCACAGTGAAAACTTTAGATGATGTTTCTTTGTCCTGTCATTTGTTTTGGCTGCTTATGACAGATTTATACGAGATTTTATTGCTTGATGTATTATTGTGTCATGTTTGGTGAGGACGCAGCATCACACCTGAAAGTGCTGGATCTGAAGATAAGATAGATAATTTATTTGTCCACAGAGGAAATTCATTTTCACAGAAGGTGCGTATACAACACAAGGACAGGTACCTTACAAGTACATACAAATTGCAAGAGTGTAAGACGATGGCTAATTTCCTATGTGTTTAAAGCATGTAATGCTGTAGGAACAAAACTCTTGCTAAAGTTAGTCCTCCTACACATAGGTTGTCTATACCTACGGCCAGATGGGAGAAGGATAAAATACCGATGGAGTGGGTGATCTGGGTCATTTAGGATTATATGTGCTTTCCGAATCATAGCTGAAGTAACACACTGATAACTTTGGCTAGTAGGATTATTGGTATTCCTACTCCAAAGGAAATACTCATATGAAAAAAAAACAAACGGCACCATACATAAGAACGGGCTCAATAATACTCCGATACAGGAGAAGGCGGCGACGGGGCTGAACAGACAGCTGCTTAAGTTTACGGAGCACTGTAATGGCGCTTTTCCACTGCATGGTATGGCACGGTACGGCTCGGTACCCATTATGTACAAACTTGTCACAATACATTCACGAAAAAAATAAAAAAATAAATGCAAGAGTGTATGAGGATGGCTAATTTCCTATGTGTTTAAAGCACGTATTGCTGTAGTAACAAAACTCTTGCTAAAGTTAGTCCTCCTACACATAGGTTGTCTATACCTACGGCCAGATGGGAGAAGGATAAAATACCGATGGAGTGGGTGATCTGGGTCATTTAGGATTATATGTGCTTTCCGAATCATAGCTGAAGTAACACACTGATAACTTTGGCTAGTAGGATTATTGGTATTCCTACTCCAAAGGAAATACTCATATGAAAAAAAAACAAACGGCACCATACATAAGAACGGGCTCAATAATACTCCGATACAGGAGAAGGCGGCGACGGGGCTGAACAGACAGCTGCTTAAGTTTACGGAGCACTGTAATGGCGCTTTTCCACTGCATGGTATGGCACGGTACGGCTCGGTACGGTTCACATTTTGGGGGTTTTCCAGTTGGTACAGTACCTGGTACTTTTTTTAGTACACACCTCGGTTGGGGTTCCAAGTGAACCGTACCGTTACCAAAACGTGACGTGTAAACTCTGCTGATCACGGATTGGCCGGAGAGAATCGTCACTACCTGCGTCACTGAACTTGCGACACAAACACAAAAGAACCGCTAGATTCAAATCAGCACAGCCAGCGAAGGATCGAACGCAACTGTTTTGAACGAGCGCACCTTTTTTTT
>NW_015551104.1:322341-325950 GCF_001515605.1 Sinocyclocheilus anshuiensis
ATTGAAAAGAATCAGTTCGTTCTTGAATCAGACACCGCTTCTGCGTGTCAGAGCACGTGATATATTATAAGGAGTAACGATATGTTTTATGAAATGTAGTGAAGTAAAAAGTACGATCTTATGCTTTGGAATGTAGTGAAGTAAAAGTAAAAGTTACTCAAAATAAAACTACTCCAGTAAAGTACAGATACTTGAAAAATGTACTTAAGTACAGTAACAAAGTAAAACTACTCCGTTACTGTCCACCACTGGCAATTGCTATATAAATGTTTTTATCATTTTGATGCATTGACCCTGAAACATTCCAACTACACAATTATCTTACATAAATTGATTAAAATTTTTATTTACCTAGTTTATAAAATGTGTCTTTATTATTTGTTGCTTTAACTATATTATTGCACAGCTTTTACATTTTATCCTACTGCAACAAAATTAAAACTGCTTGATGTTTATCATCTTATTGTTCTTCAGCTTCACTGATGAAGGATCAAGAATAAACACCAACCTGTTTGTTCTTCAGTGTGTTTCATTCTGCAGGGTTCTGGATCTCTCATGTTCTCTCTGTCCTTCAATAAACTCTGTCTCTGCAGATTTCACTTCTTCCTGATGCTTTGATGCTCGTCTTCACTTGTAGACTGATGGGAATATTCCAGCATTTATTGATGAACTGCAGTGGGAGGAGCTTCACCTAAGGTGTGATTGTTGTGGGAGGAGCTTCACTGAAGGTGTGATTGTTGTGGGAGGAGCTTCACTGAAGGTGATACTGTTGTGGGAGGAGCTTCACTGAAGGTGAGATTGCTGTGGGAGGAGCTTCACTGAAGATGTGCTTGTGGGAGGAGTTTCACTGGAGGTGTGATTGTTGTGGGAGGAGCTTCACTGAAGGTGATACTGTTGTGGGAGGAGCTTCACTGAAGGTGATACTGTTGTGGGAGGAGCTTCACTTAATTTTTCTGTGTGGTTGAGCATATCTGCCAAAATCAACAATAAATCAGTTTGTAAATCTTTGTAAACCATTATATAACTATATAAAAGTAACAGTGTCAACACAAAGATCAATGCACATCAATGTTAAACACTCATTCAGTAACTCTGAATTCACATATGTGGTCATTCACACATTCTATGCATTTCTGTCGTTCTACTGTTAACATTTCTTTTGCGAGCATTCACATAGAATTGACATGCTTCTTGTAAATGATATTGTTTGTTGTATTTTCCTGTCAAAATGAGTTCATTTGGAATTATTATCCCATTAAGAACAAGCAGAAGGTTTGAATTACGCACACGGTGTGAATTAAAAACAAAACAAAACAGCATGCCAGCATACAAGTGGCTGATCAATGTAGACAACATCGTGAATTAAGAGCCGATCCCTGATAACTGCATACACTCCTGACTAGAGCTGCACGATTAATCATTAAACGATTGCAATCTCGACTCAAACATCCATGCGATCACATTTCTAAGTGACATTGATTCGCCTTTGTATATTAAATCATTGAAAAGTCTTACCGGAACATTCAAATCTGCGTTCACACTGCCGCTGACACAGAGTGAGTAGTTAACATGTTTAGGTCTTTCAGTTATTTCGGTCTTATAATCATTCATATTATCTGAATGAATCAGCCGTTCGAATTAATCAATTGAATGAATGATTCAGTGATAAAATCAGTGACTTGTCGCCACCTGCTGGCAGTTTGTTTCATTTTTAAAGTATATTTTCAGTTCTTTAAATCATTTAATATTTCTATATTCAACATTTTTAAAACATTAATCTTAACATGAATTTATGGATTTAATTGCACTCATGCCACCTCTGATCCTCATTAAATGTCTGAAAATACACATACATGCCACTTTTGTGTTCTTCTGTGCCACCTCTGTACAAATTAATTTTAATACTGATTTCATTTGATTAGTAACGTATTCTTCTTATTCTACTTGTTCTTATTATTTGGAATTATTATCCCTTTAAGAACAAGCAGAAGGTTTGAATTACGCACACGGTGTGAATTAAAAACAAAACAAAACAGCATGCCGGTTATACAAGTGGCTGATCAATGTAGACAACATCGTGAATTAAGAGCCGATCCCTGATAACTGCATACACTCCTGACTAGAGCTGCACGATTAATCATTAAACGATTGCAATCTCGACTCAAACATCCATGCGATCACATTTCTAAGTGACATTGATTCGCCTTTGTATATTAAATCATTGAAAAGTCTTACCGGAACATTCAAATCTGCGTTCACACTGCCGCTGACACAGAGTGAGTAGTTAACATGTTTAGGTCTTTCAGTTATTTCGGTCTTATAATCATTCATATTATCTGAATGAATCAGCCGTTCGAATTAATCAATTGAATGAATGATTCAGTGATAAAATCAGTGACTTGTCGCCACCCTCTGTAAAAAACTTTGAGTCAAATATCACCTTGTAATGGGAAGGCTAATTTTTTATCAAATTTTGGATTATTGATTAGAAGGTGCTCCTAAATTTTTGACTGTGCTCCTAAAAAGAAAAATAAGTGTAGAGCCCTGTAAGGGAGAGTAATTAATCACAGAATTTTCATTTTTGGGTTAAAGACCTTTTAATACCACCTTATGTGAAATTTAAGACCTAAACCTGTGATGGAAATACAGTACGCAGGGCTCTACGCTTACTTTTACGGAGTGTCTATTTAATTCCAGTGGCGCAGATGGTTAGACGTGTGTTGTTCTTATTTTGACGCGATCGACCCGGGTTCGAATCCAGCGTTTGGAGAACTTTTTTTCTGCCTTTTTAAATTTCAAATCACATCAAAAAAGCATTTATTTTCAATAAAAATGAAGGAAATAATCAAAAAGTTGAAAATAAAGTAACGGGTAGGTGTAATATTTTACGGGAGTCCCACAAATAATACTCACGCGGGAGTGCAAGTCTCTAGACGGGAGCTCCACGCGATCAGCCGGCGCTCAGTGCTCATGTAACCCGAGGAGAGCAGCCTCAACTCGGCTAGTCCTTCTGACATTTGCTGCTGGCTCTGATGTTTCTGTAGTGGACAAACCTTAGGTTTGGTAAATCTTAACAGGTAATCTTTGGTCTTTATTCTATTAATCTATTAATACGTTAAAATTAAAATTAAAACAGGCAATGTTTGATATAACATTTAATTTCATTGTAATGTAGGCCATGTACGTTCCCTGAACATTTTCCACTGCAGGAACTTTCCCCAGGAACTAGGGACTTTGGGCCGTTACTCGGTGTGTTTCCACCGCAGGAACCAGGATCTAAATAAAGTTGCGGGTAAAAAATTGCCCCTCAGAAAGTCCCTGCTCGCGAGGTAGTACTTTTTCAAAGGTCCGGAACTTTTGGGGACAGGACTTGAGCGCTGAACATGCTGATTGGTTGAGTTCACACAGCATTGTGATTTCAACCACCATTTGCAATATATATATATATTTTTTTTATATTACTGTTATTGTGTCATGAGAATGTAGTTGTTTAAAACTCAAATCTGCAGTTTATTTATAAAAACCTATTTGAAAATATGCTTTAGAGACCTGCGCGGGACGGATTTTTCAGTCCCGCTCCCGCAAGATTCTGTCCCACGCCCGCAGAAA
>NW_015551104.1:325973-354673 GCF_001515605.1 Sinocyclocheilus anshuiensis
GCATTTCAGGCGAGAATGTAGTTGTTTAAAACTCAAATCTTTGGTTTATTTATAAAAACAGCGCCTATTTGAAAATGTGCTTCGCCGATTTCGGAGACGATCAGCTCCACGCGATCAGCGGGCGCTCAGTGCTCATGTATCCCGACGAGAGCAGCCTCAACTCGGCTAGTCCTTCTGACATTTGCTGCTGGCTCTGATGTTTCTGTAGTGGACAAACCTTAGGTTTGGTAAATCTTAACAGGTAATCTTTGGTCTTTATTCTATTAATCTATTAATACGTTAAAATTAAAATTAAAACAGGCAATGTTTGATATAACATTTAATTTCATTGTAATGTAGGCCATGTACGTTCCCTGAACATTTCTGCGGCTATTAATATGTTTAAATGAAAACGAAAAGGGGCAGTGGTGTTTGATATATTTTGTCTTATTGTAAATACAGTGAGGAAAATTGCAGTAGCCTTGCGTCGTCCTGTCCGCAGGAGTTCACACTCCAGAGTCGAACTTGCGAACTCTGAACTACCGAGGATGCAAGTCCGAAATTTGCATACTTGGTATTGAAACACGCGCAGACCTATGTCACCAGACTATTTGCCTATTCTTCTCGGTACTTTAGACCGTGATGGAAATGCAGACAGCAACAGGTATGGGGGGAAGTTAAAATTAAAATTAAAACAGGCAATGTTTGATATAACATTTAATTTCATTGTAATGTAGGCCATGTACGTTCCCTGAACATTTCTGCGGCTATTAATATGTTTAAATGAAAACTAAAAGGAGCAGTGGTGTTTGATATATTTCGTCTTATTAAAAATACAGTGAGGAAAATTGCAGTAGCCAAGGCGAGCTGACTTATGTTATCAAGTACGCTGCTGTTTGCAGAATTACCGGACTTGTGTCGTCCCGTCCCGTCCGCGGGAGTTCACACTCCTGAGTCGAACTCGCGAAGTCTGAACTACTGAGGACGCAAGTCCGAAATTTGCATACTTAGTATTGAAACGCGCGCAGACCTACGTCACCAGACTATTTGTCTATTCTTCTCGGTACTTTTACACACGTGGTTTGAATATTTCCACATATGCTAGCATAACAAAATATATGGTATTTACTAGTTGCCATAACACTATACAGAGAAAAAACTGGCAAAATTAATTTTTTTTTTAAGATATCACTGAACATTTATTTTACCATAGTAAAAGTACATTTCTGGCTTTCATCTCAGTTTTTAGTATTCATTTAAAATTAGCCAAATCTGCTATTATTTTAATCTCCAATCTGTTATTTATCAGTTTAGATAGCTTTTTTTATGCTTCGCTAACTAGCAGAAGACAGCAATCGGTTTTAAATTCCAGTGGCGCAGATGTGGAACGTAACACTGCGTTACAATGTGCCCCGCTATTATTAAACTATGCTATTATATCAATGTAATTTACACTATTTATTTTAATGAGAAACCGTGAGAAACAGGTGAATAAAGACTGACCGCCACTGTTTAATTGTTCAGAAATTATTATTTCAAGAAATGTGAAGCATTTTGGCTCGCTTATGTGGGGTTTGTGTTCATTGTCAAACTCCAAAATCAGATTATTTTTTTTATTTAAAAAAAAACACCATTATT
The DNA here is from genome assembly GCF_001515605.1 of Sinocyclocheilus anshuiensis. Lineage (NCBI taxonomy): Eukaryota > Metazoa > Chordata > Actinopteri > Cypriniformes > Cyprinidae > Sinocyclocheilus > Sinocyclocheilus anshuiensis. The sequence goes on from NW_015551104.1 coordinate 327,591, forward strand.
TTATTGGAAAAATTTGCTCATTTTATTTCATTGACGAAATATATATATATTTATTAGATGAGACAACATTTTAAGCTGTTATATTGTAATGTATCGCTATATAAGTATCGCTTTTTATTTCTCCTCTTTCCTATTACTTGTTATATAGTATTTATAGAGTTTTAGCTTTTAGTTTTAATTACAATGTACCCCACTTACGGGGCATGTTGTCACATGTCACTTCCATTTTTTGAGGGTAAATAAAGAAAAATGTATACACTGTGATTATGAAACAAAATGAAGTATTTGTACAAGAAAAGTGTAAAATTATTGTAGATAAAAAAAATGTATAGCCTACTCAACCCAATGTGGATTTACACAAACTGAAAAAGTCAAAGCGTTACGTTGTGCCCTGGTTTCCCCAGATATTGGTTCGCATCCATTCCTCTCACAGATCACGAGACATTCAGAAACAACAGCACTGTGACTCCAAACATCAAGAAGATATACACGCGAACATACAAAAGCTCAAAATCGCTCGGGTCTTAACATGTTTCCCGTTATCTGCTGCACGGGTTTATTCAGATAAGTCAGCAAACACACAATTAGCACTGTAACCGATGAAAACTACACAGAAACGACCTCATATATTGTCGCATAAATATTTCACAATTGTGTAAATATACGCGAAATGTCGTGAAAAGCTCAACTCACCTCAGGAGACTGAAAGCTTCGGCAGTGACTTTTAAAAACAGCGTTTGTGCACGAAGGTACCTGGCGAAACTGATTCCAGACAGACTTTGATGTAGAAAACCTTTATTGTTGAGCGCGAGTGTGCCGTACACGCCCTGAAAAATGAAGTCAAATCAACTCATTTCTTCTTCTTCTTTAGTTTTTTGGCGCGTAACAGTCTAAATGTATAGCGCCACCTACAGTACGTTGCTGTTGTGCAGTCATGATAGCTATTATCTTCAAAATTACTTATGAACAAAAAAAAAAGGAGGGGGGGGGGTAAATAAAATAATAATAATAATACATTTGAAACTCTTCCCAATACCAGATTCCCAGGTTCCAGGGTCCCATCCAGGTCTCCAGCTCCTCCAGAATACTTCCCTGGTTCCCTAAAATCCAGATCAGGCTACAGCATCCCTGTTTGATTTGAAATCCTCTCGCTCAACCCTGTACTATACATGTATTTTATTAGCAGCCTATATCCTACTCTATCTTTATTAAACTCATATCCTAACAAGTACCCCAAATCCTTATTTAGTCAAATAATTTCGGCGGCAATTCAGCTCATAAACCCCGCCCTCTGCATGTAAACGAATAGAGCATGAGGCAAAAAAAAAACAAACAAAAAATAACACACTTCTAATGTGGTTTCTGTCATTTTAGGTAGTTCTTATCAAGCTGATGCATGCTCAAGACAAGTGTTCGTTTTTGAATAGGTTTTGTTTTAATTAGTATAGTTTTTTTTTTAATGCTCAAAAATCAAGAACCGTACACATAAAATAATACAACCATCAACATAAAAATGATAAACAAGAATAACTAAAGCAAATAAAAAAGAAGAGGGAAAAGGGAAAACGTACTGTACACATGGTCAAATAAATAGATATAAATAATAATAAAAATATTGTCCATTGAGTGGCGCTGTCCCACTAATTAAAGTGGTCATGATATGAGAAATCAAATTTGCCTTGATCTTTTGACATAAAAGAGGTCTTTATATCATTAAAACATCCTGCAAGTTCTCTAACGTCCTCATCATCATCATCTAAAGAAAAGCATCTTAAGTAATCAAGCTCCAAAAATGGCTTGTTTTGATATTGTGGGATTTGTGACATCACAAGGCAAATATATTTGCATATGACTGCCTTCAGAGCAAGACAGCAACAAACAGAAATACGTCATCACACCATAGGCCCCGCCCACTGGAATTCAGTAGCTTAAAGCAGCACATCCTTTTGATCTTTCATTCAGAAAAGTGCACCAAAAGTGTAATTAATACATCTATACATTATTATTATTATTTGTATTATAAACACAATAAATATTCAAGGAAGACAGTTAGGCTACATTTTATTTAATGGGATACGACACCTGTATAATAGATTGAGAACAATGCTGAGAACCACTGTGATGAACTGTTGCAAATAGTTTACATTTTAGGTTCGAGTTTAACACTTGTTTTTCAGGGTCAAATTTAATCACTTGTTGTTAATCTATAAACTATAAAATGTCATTTTCAGACGATGAAGATTCACCATCAGATCCAGGATGCTTGAGAATCTTGCTGTTTGGGAGGACAGGAAGTGGAAAGTCTGCAACAGGAAACACTATCCTTGGAAAAAAAGAGTTTCACAGTGAAGCTAGTTCACGTTTGGTGACCACTGTTTGTCAGAAGAGAGTTGGTGAAGTTGATGGTCGATCAGTAGCTGTTATTGATACTCCAGGACTCTTTAACACAACACTGACGAATGAACAAGTGCAGGAAGAAATAATGAAGTGTATTTCACTGTCAGCACCTGGACCACATGCGTTCATCATTGTGCTGAACGTGGAAAAAATCACTCCAGAGGAGAAAGACACTTTAGACGTGATCAAGATGATCTTTGGCTCAAAAGCAGCAGATTTCTGCATTGTTCTCTTACATAGAAGAAATGATCTGAGAAGACAAACAATGGAAGAATATGTGGAGAGACTTGATGAACTCAAGAAACTGATCGGTGATTGTGGAAACAGATTCCTGATTTTTAAAAACACAGAAACACAAGATCAGACACAAGTTACTCATCTGTTAAATATGGTAGAAGAGATGAATCATGGCCGATACTTCACTAATGAGATGTTTGAGGAGGCAGCGATCTCCACTGAGCAGAGAATGGAAATGATAGACGAGAATAAAATAACAAATCTGGCTCAAATTGAAGAATTAGAAGCCAAATACGACAGGGAAGACACGAGTATGGGAAAGAGACTGAAGGAGAGAAAACAAAGGGCAGAAGAGGAAAGAGAGAGACTGAAGAACAAGTTCAGAGAACAAGAGGAAAGACTCAGGAGAGAGTTTGAGGAGAAAGAAAAATCAGAGCAGAAGAAACGAGAGACGGAGGATCAGAAACAATCAGAAGAAGAGGAACAGAAAAGAACTGAATATGATCAAAGAATAGAGGACATGAAGAGAGAGACTGAAGATCAGAGAATACAGTATGAAAAACAGCAAGAAGAAAGAGAAGAAGAAGATAGAAAGAGAGAAGAAGAATATAAACAAGATCAAGAAAATGTGAAAAATGATCATGAACACATCATGGCAGAATTAAGAAAAAAACATGAAGAGGAAATAAAAAAGAGATTTAGAGGAAGAAATGAGGAAGGAACAAGAAGAGAAAGAGAGAGAAGAATGGAAGAGAAGAATAAAAGAGGCAGAAAGTGGCAAAGAGACTCAAGAGGAAATGAAACGACAGCAGAGAGAATGGGAGGAAGAGAAGAAACGACAGATGAGAGAACGAGAGGACGAGGAAAGAGAGAGACACAATGAACAGCTGAGAGAAAAACAAGAAGAACTGGAGAACAAGAGAAATACATTTGAAAGAGAGAGAGAAGAAGAACGACAAAACAGAGAGGAGGAAAAACAACAACAGATAAAAGAGAGAGAACAGAAAGAGAGAGAATATGAAGAAAATATAAAGGAAATGAAAAGACATGAGCAGCTGGAGCGAGAGAGAAAAGAGGAGGATGAAGAGAGACGAGTGGAGAAGAGAAAGAGATGGGAGGAAGTGATGGAAGATCTGAAACGAGAGCAAGAGAATGAGATCAAGAGAAGAGAAAGAGAGGAGAGAGAAAGAACAGACAGAGAAGAAAAACAGTGTGATGAAATGAAACAGAATCTTGAAGAGGAAATAGAGAAGATGGAGAAGAAACATGAAGATGAAGCCAGAGAACAACGAGAAGAACTGAATGATTTCAGAAAGAGAAAAGAGCAGCACGTTCAGGAGCTCAAGGAGAGACTTGAAGAGTTTCAAAAACAACTGAATGAAGTGAAAAGGTTAAGACAGGAGCTAGAAGGTAAAGAGAATGAAGTGGAAAGGTTGGAAGCGGAGCTAAAAGGTAAATGTGATGTGATGTGAAACATTTCTAAACATTATTCATCAGACAAATAACTGGCACTGGTCTTTCATAGTTTCTATATTTCTCTTTCTCTCTAGCATTAGTGAGTGACTGTATCTGTATTCCCATCAGGCCCGGTTCTGCGGGGGTGTTAGAGGTGTTAAACAAAACCAATAGCACCCTCAGGTAGAGCTGCAATAATGCCATTTCATTGCAGATGTGGCAAACTATCCAGTACGTTTGTGCTCTGGAGATCGGTTTCTATTTCAGCGTTTTATTTGCAGCGCTGAACAATGCTTTCTTGAACGCAACAGCCAATCAGAAGCGTTTAAGCTAGAATCCACTCACCGCTCGAATCACCGGACTTTTGTTCAGGTGTTGTGTTCAGCACGAATCATCTCATTATTAGCAAAGTTTAGATGCAATGTAAATAAGAGATTCATTGTGCAGCGAAAAGATCTTTACTGATTATAACATAACTTTGATGTGAGATCGCGATGAACTAAGATGTGAACTAAGATTCTGGAGCCGGGCCTGATTCCCATCCACTCCTAAAGGGCTCACTGTCCTGTAGAGTTCAGTCACTTAAACACCTGCTGGCCATAGAGTGCTGAGAACGTGGCGTCAAAACCCTGAAGAATAATTCACCATGGGGTTTTATAATGGGGCTTTTCCATTTATTAGTGAAATAAGGTCTGTGGTAAACATAACTTGACAATATCTACTACAGAAAAGAATCCAAGTCACTTCTTCTGGCTTTTTTTTTTTCTAATGTATGTCGTTTTTATGTTTGTCATTACACTCTAAAGCCTGTGTAATACCTTCCGTGTGCGCTAGAGCGCGAGGGTCCGCGTGACGTAAAAATCATCATCGGAGGATGTAGGCGGAGGCTCTTTGCAGACATCCATGTGCCTCCCGTTGTTTGTAACCTACAAACCTACAAAAAGCACTAACTGTGCATGCAGTGGAAAAACAACCTGGACGTCGAATTTGAAGAGAGGCTGTGAATCCTCTACAATCCATCAAGTTATGTTTACCACAAACGCTATTTCACTGAGAAGTAGAACAACCCTATAGGAACATCTGGAGGGAACCAGTTGTGAATTATTCTTCTGGGCTTTGACGTCATTACTGCAGCATTCTATTAAGCAACTGTATGTAGTTTTGTGTATTGTCGATTTGAAGCCCCCTACAGTTTAGTAGGTTTAATTCACTGTCTTAAATAATTATTGTCACAAATCCGGTCCGTGGACTTCCATCCGATCACCACCAGAGGTCACTCGTCCATCACATTGACTCTCTCACTACACTGACTGTTGCACGTCACCACGGACTATATTTCCCATTCACCATTTCACTAATCACACGCTCACCTGAGACCAATCACACACACTACATAACACCCACTCAGTTCCTGCTCCGATCGCCGAGTATTGTTCTGCGTTTAGCACTCCCCAAGTGTTAGCTGCCTTACCGAGCCATTCCGTGTTTCTGTTTAGTCGGTTACACTTTATTTCGATAGTCCACTTTAGACATTCTATTAACTATAAGTAACTTTGTAACTACATGTCAACTACATGTCAACTAATTCTCATTAATTTGCAACTACATGTATACTAACTCTCAGAGTAGACTGTTAGGGTAGGTTTAGGGTTAGTAGAATAAGTTGACAAAGAAAGTGCTAGAAGATATTAAGCAGACAGTCTACTAATACTCTACTAACTGCTAGTTGACATGTAGTTGCAAAGTTACTTACTGTTAATAGAATGTCTAAAGTGGACTATCGAAATAAAGTGTTACCGTTTAGTCTCTAGTTTTGTTTAGCATTTATCTCTCCTCTAGCGATAGCTACATCACTGAGCCATTCCTTCTCCCATTTTTAGTTTTAGTCTTAGTCTAGTCTTTCCGTGTTGCCTTGTTGTCTGTTTCCTGACCTTCTGCCTGTGTTTATTGTATTACCCCTCTTGTCAAGCCCTCTGGATACTGTTCGCCGACCGTAGACCCACGCTAGCCCAAGGAATATTCTTTGTCTTGCCTGTGCCATACCTGTTTGCTGTTGTTCAACCCTGCCTGTGTTTTTTGACCACGTCTCTTGTGAATAAAAGCTTGCACATGGATCCGCACGCCTCTCGTCTCGTCAGCCCCGTAACAATTATATTACTTACATAACGATAATAATGATATTACTCCTTCACTAAAGCCTTGTAGTGCATTGTGTGACGTACTGCCAAAAAACAATCCACTTTATGCTGTTACGTTGTGTACTTATTTCATTATTGTGTTTACTTATGTGCATTTATTTCATTGTTGTGAATGTGTCAAACTGTTTGGCTTATTGTTGAAACTTTACATTATTGCTTACCCCAACTGTTAAAGCCTTATCTTTATGTTATTAATACAGCTTAAATCTTTTGTTTTTGTTTAATATTTATTGGAAGCTGTAGTGAGGTGCCACTTTATTTTGGGTTTGTCCACTTTTTCTTTTATTTTTGTTAGCCAGAGAAGCCAGGTAAGAGTATTATTGTTGATTTCTATTCTTTTGTTTGGTAAGAAGTTATCATCTGTAGGAGTTATTGGGGAGTTATGTTTGTTATTTTGACCTGTTGCGTCCTTTGAGTTGTATAAATAAACTTTTGTTTGACCCTTAAAACGTGCTGTATGTCAATCAGATCAGTTAATAATGAGAGCTGTGAGTTCAGGGATGATTGTATTAAAAGCAGAGCTGAGCAGAGACGATGTTGTAAAGCAGTACATTTCTGCTGCTGTTGCTTTGGTATAATAACAACACTTGTTGGATTTGTGTTAATCAGATGAAGTTCTGACGCCATTCAAATAAACACAAAGTAGGGATGAAGTTCAGACAAAGCAAAAAAACAAAAACAAAGTTCAGCTGAGAACTCTATTAGCAGCAGTTCACTGTGACTCGCCCGGGAATGTCAGACTCTGTTCCATGTTTTGTCTGTGTCTTGCTCCCCAGGTGTTCCTTTCCCATGTTTAATTTGTCCCAGGTGTTCCCCATGATGGTTCATTGATCCCAGGTGTGTCTCGTCATCCCCTCCTCCTGTGTGTATTTAAAGTGTTCCCAGTCCCTAGTTCTCTGTCCGCTGTTGAACGTCTTCGTGTGAACGTCTTCCTGTGTTCGTCTCCCTTGGTTCATGCAAATAAAGTCCTGTCAACATATTTTCCAGCGTTTCCTCGTCCCTCGTGTGTGTGCACCGTGACAGAACAGCGGACCTAACAGTAAGCGGCATCCCTTCCCCGTGTTTGATTTCCGTTTTTTGTAAGTTTTTGTTTTGCCTTTTTTCCCGTGCGCTCCTCCACGTCCCCAGATGGAGGAGCGTTTAATGTTCATCACAGTGGCTCAGGCGAGCCCAGACCCCATCGTCTTCGCGAGGGCGTTTGTGCCGCTCGCCCTCGCCAGCTCCCTCGAGGGGGAAACCCTCGCGACGCTGTTCCGGATCGGGAGGACGTTCCACCATCCCACGGAGCTCCCAGACACCACCAACCTCGGCTGCCTGTCAACATATTCTCCAGCGTTTCCTCGTCCCTCGTGTGTGTGCACCGTGACAGGGAAAAGCAAGACACAAGATTAATAAAAACACAACATGAAATACTATCTTCTTCTCTGAGGTAAATACATCTGTTGCGCAAGAAGCTATCGTGTTCACCAGTCATGACTTCCAGTCCGGAGATCTCTAAAAGTAATCAATTTGAAATAATCGTCATTTTAATTATGAAAATTGTATAAATATATATAGTATAAGTATAACTCATCCAGAGACAGCTCAACTAAACACACACAGGTATGTCAATTTGTTAGCAAATGTATTTTATAGACAGACATACAGATAGATAGATAGATAGATAGATTACTGTTCTCATTTTCAACATGAGCTAGCTATGCGGAAAATCCGATTTTAGTTTAGTTTCGGTTTCGATTTTGGCTTCCAGCAATTATGAAAACGTGATAAACAAGATAAAGCGATTTACATGCGGTGCACTTTCACACCTCCTTAAACGTCCACATTTACCGTCTATGCTTTATTTTAAAATTGTTAGGCTATTAAAATCACAACTCATTAAAGGGGTCATATGATGCAATTTAAATTTTTCCTTTCTCTTTGGAGTGCACGACTACAATGCCGGCTGTTCAGACTCACAGCCTATAAGTACGTTTTCATTTAAAGGATTTGCCACTGATGATTCAAACGTGAGTTTTGAGCAGTAAAGAGACTGAGTGGAACACGGACAAGCAAAGTAGCCTATACTTGGGGTTTCAGGCGCGCCCCAAAACGGTCAAATACACAGATTTATTTATTTACTTTAATGCCAGTTTTGGTGAATATTTGTATATATACAGTCAGTTTGTCTTCACTGTGTCATTAATGTTAATCAGACAAAAGACAAAGAAAACCACTCACTGCTCTTGACTGATTTAATAAGGATAAATTTAATTCATACAGTGAAGACTATGCAGTGTTTTAAAGTCTAAGTTTGATGTAAAGAAACATTTTTATATAAAAATAAAAAAGATGTACATATTCATATAAAGTTTTAAAATCTCCATTTAAATATCAAAGAAATATTTGTATTTGTGACCCTGGAGCACAAAAGCAGTCTTAAGTCGCTGGGGTATATTTGTAGCAATAGCCAACAATACATTGTATGGGTCAAAATTATACATTTTCTTTTATGACAAAAGCATTTATATCTAAACTTAATTTTTGATTAGTAATATGCATTGCTAAGAACATAATTTGGACAACTTTAAAGGCGTGTATAGATCTCAATTAAAAAAAAAAAGTACCCTTATGACTGGTTTTGAGGGTCACATTTGTATTTAAAATGTATTTTTAACAATTTTATATTAATTTACATTATAATTATATAATTTATATAACAACAACAAAAAATAAACCGAACTAAAATATAAATAAAACAATAAAATATGAAAAAAAGAATACAAATACTTCTTTGAGATCAACTGAACTGATTTCAACTGAATAATTTCTGTTTACTGTTGTCTTTTTAGAGCTGCTTTACAACAGAATTGAATTTTGTTTGCATCCCTCAATCATTATTTTCCCATTTACCTACTTATTTTTTAAATATGTCCATGTATATTTTAAGTTTTTTTTAAGTACATCAGGTTAAAGTAAATAAAAATGAGAAAACATTATGAAGTAAGGATATTATATGCGTATGTATATGTATGCGTTGACAGCGTGCTCTGACATTGGCTGATCGTCAGAACACCTCTCAAAGACACAAATGAAAGTACATTTACCATGGGTCTTTTTAACAATTACATATATTAATAATTAGAATTAACCATGAAAATGAATGGATGAAAATGTATGGATGCATATTTGTCATTTTAACACAACTTAGGGCATTTTTGATCATTCTGCGTACCTGTAAAAAAAAAGAACTAACAATAATACTTATCAGATGATAATAAAACAACTAAAAACAATATAAAAGGTCTGATGAGCTCCTGGGTTAATGAATATTAATCACATTGTCTGTTTGCTCAAACTGATTTGTTGAAATCAAAAGGTCAGCACAGAGCGCTCTCAGTGTTCAAGATGAGTGAAGGTGAGTGAAAAAATATCTGTGCTAAACTTATACTTCACTCTAACTGGCGAGTCAAATTTAACTGCGACAGGGTGACGTATGAGTTTGGGACTACATTTCCCATAAGTCTGTGGTGTAGCTTATGTTTATGTCTGTAAGTGCTATAAATAGATGCCTCTTTGTAGGAATATATTCATGTCTTGTTTTCCTGTTTTTGTATGTTTCTACAAGTTTTGCAATAAAAATAAAAAACTTACAGTTGTGCCCTGTTGGAGCCCTGTGGCTTGTCATGAATGTTTTATTTCTGTTGTTGTTTTCTTTGAATGAGGACAGTCTTAGTGTTTTGGATATTAATTATTTTACGTGAAATTTAGTATCTGTGAATTGTAATAAAGCTGGTTGTAATAAAATTTAATACAATTGTAATAAAATGTATCTTCCAGAATCTGGCAGCAAGTTTTGGGAGTTCATTTTTAGTCTATGTCCTATCCTGAAAAGTCTGTTTTGCAAAAATTAACTCCCAAAACTTACTGCCAGATTCTGGAAGATAAATACTTGAAAGAGTGAGGATGTGATGCTGGTCCTTCAAGAGTCACTCTCAACTTATCTGTCGATAAAAAAAATATTCTTAATGTATTTCACAATACTACAGCTTGTTATTCTTATTAAGTGAGGGTACTTATTTTAGGATTTTTTCCCAAGCAAAGTCTCTCAGAACCTGACACCTTGCACTTCTGGAGACTCCAGGAAGGTTGCAGTTCTGCAAAATGATGGCGCTGGAGACTACAGGGTTCCTAATGGTTTCACACTTAATTCTTCACCTTAAGTGAAGTTAATTATTTTGCAGTTAACATGCATCTTTTCGTCTTGGCCTGTTTTTGTCTGACCCTGCTGACCCAATGAGCGTTGGCCAACTATCCATTGGTCATGCCTTAACTTTGCAATTTCTAGTATTGCAGTAGTATTGCATCCTTCTCATGAGCATTTAATTTTTTTTTTTTTTTTTTTTTTTGGAAAGCTGGTTGTAATAAAATTTAATACAATTGTAATAAAATGTATCTTCCAGAATCTGGCAGCAAGTTTTGGGAGTTCATTTTTAGTCTATGTCCTATCCTGAAAAGTCTGTTTTGCAAAAATTAACTCCCAAAACTTACTGCCAGATTCTGGAAGATAAATACTTGAAAGAGTGAGGATGTGATGCTGGTCCTTCAAGAGTCACTCTCAACTTATCTGTCGATAAAAAAAATATTCTTAATGTATTTCACAATACTACAGCTTGTTATTCTTATTAAGTGAGGGTACTTATTTTAGGATTTTTTCCCAAGCAAAGTCTCTCAGAACCTGACACCTTGCACTTCTGGAGACTCCAGGAAGGTTGCAGTTCTGGAAAATGGTTGTGCTGGAGACTAAATGGTTACTGATGGTTTCACACCTCAATTCTTAATTCTTTTGCAGTTAAGTCCGCCCATGCCCCTCCCCCACCTACTCCTAAACATACCAATACTGGGGGGTGCATAATCTGGCAGGGTCCGGGACGCGGATTCAATTTTCAGGGGGAAGCAGCTCTACACGGCCAATAATTAATTACAATTATTTATATCAGCTGCCAGTAGTAACTGTAGCAGAATTAATATTGTCATCAACTAATCTGTTCGTCCAGCGAACATTCAGTGAAATTTCATATTAACTCTAACACCGTGTCTACACCGGACGCGATAAGTGCAACGCGCGACAAAATACAATAGAACTCATTATAATCAGTGATGTTGTCTACACTGGATGCGGCGCGGCGCGACACGACAAATCCACAACAGCAAACTGCTGCCGCGTTCTATTTATGACGTACTGATACAAATTTCAAATGATTTTCAACGGTCACTTTGTCGCGTCCAGTGTAGGCAGACTTTAGCTGTTGCGGCGCGGCACGACAACTGTCACGTCCAGTGTAGACACGGTGTTAGAAATAATATTTTTGTGGCCACAGAAAATAACCTTCTTACAGTATTAATGCATTAGAGCATGTAGCTTGATCGCATCGCAAAGGGACTTTATTCACAAGCGGTGACAGTATCAGAAACTCATGCAATTTGTGCACCAAAAGTTTTATTAACTAAGCACTAATACACATAAATAATCTAAACAAACACACATGCAATCACTCATACATGGGGGAAGGGCAAGTGAGTCTGGATGAACGAAGGCATTAGAGAAACAGGGAATGAAGCTACGAAAAGGAGTCAGTTAACCTCTGAGTGAAACCATCAGCGCCGTTTATAACGGGGTCTATAGCTTATACTAAACCTCTGTTTCGTTTAGTTAAATTGTACGATACTTACATTGCCTTGGTCATTGACGAGATGCAGTCTCGGATGAAAGTCTTGATGGTTTCAAGGTTTGGATCACGTTCTTCTGGGTTTGAAGAGTGATGAACTCCAAAGATGTTCTAACTCGGGAGTTTCTTCGCAGGTGGAAAATGAAGAGAGAACAGCGCAGAGCTCGAGAGACATCAGCTGAAATCTGAGGATCTTTGGTGAATGGAAAGGCAAGGGCGCAGCCTGGCACAAACTTAGGCATACAGAAGAGTTCTAGCTCATCATCCTCATCTTCTCAGAATCGAACAGAACCGCAGACTGGAGGCGGGTCGCTGTGATTGCCTTTATCTTCTACCGAGGTCACACCTCTGGGGGATCAAAGAGCCAATGGTGTCTTGAACTTTAGGAGGGAAAGTTTATGACTCTTTGTCTCCAAGCATGGTATTTTCATATGTAACTGGATTGGATGTTGATATACAAACTATTAAAGATTCTTAGAACACTAATATGTTGCATAGGTATCAGCATATAATATACACTCTCATTTAGATCATCAGAATACAAATTCATAGAGACCAAACAGGAGGGACGGAGATTCTCTCTACATACTTTTAGGTCGTAAAGTTGATCTGGTCTGGCTGAGGTGTCCTGGTTGCCATGGTAACCACAGGCATGAAGGTCGTTCACAGTCATATAGGCACCGAGTCTGGTGTTGGGTGAGGGGGTTTGCTGGATTATTCATTAAATATAATGAATAAATGTGTCTGATTAGTCCAAATGCTACATTGTTGACTGAAATAAACATTTAGTACATGAGGCAACCAGCACGTTAAAGATACATGCAACTTTTTTGTTCAAAATGTACTAAATAATGAGTGAATCCATCTTCCAAAATGTGTTTTGTTTTATCGTGAATCACTACAGTACATCTGTAATAAGTGTTTATATTCTGACTATTTTAGACCGAGTGGGATGCTAACCAGGGGTGTATTCCAGAAAGCAAGGTTAACTTACTGTCACATATACCCTGAACTCTCGGTTGATTAACCCAAACCTTGCTTATTTGAGGTATGTTGGTTCCAAAAACGTGTGAGGGAGTAAGTTCATTCAACTCAGAGTATGTTCCTGGTTAACACACAAAACATCCTCAACAGAGCCACGAATCGATGAGTCACTATGGAAACCGACGCTAAGAAAAAGTGCGCCAGCTTCTCTCTTCTTCTTCCTGCAGATCCATGTGTGAGATGACAATAAAACAAATATAAAGAATGTATCAAAATAAAATAAACCTTCTTATGATAGTGCTTTATAATTAATATATTGAAAAAACTTAAATATTACCATATACTATATATATATATATATATATATATATATATATATATATGCTACAATGTTCTTCCATGAGATGCTTTTTTTTCATCAATCGCTAAAACGGCAAAATTACTCTTTTTTTTTTAAGTCATGGGCGATTTTTTCATTTTCTTGCCGTGTTTGCATAAACACATTTCATTACACCAAATACACAAAATAATGTTCTTTTTAGCAACATCATATGACCCCTTTAAACTGCGAAAGAGACTGAGTGGAACACGGACAAGCAAAGTAGCCTATACTTGGGGTTTCAGGCGCGCCCCAAAACGGTCAAATACACAGATTTATTTATTTACTTTAATGCCAGTTTTGGTGAATATTTGTATATATACAGTCAGTTTGTCTTCACTGTGTCATTAATGTTAATCAGACAAAAGACAAAGAAAACCACTCACTGCTCTTGACTGATTTAATAAGGATAAATTTAATTCATACAGTGAAGACTATGCAGTGTTTTAAAGTCTAAGTTTGATGTAAAGAAACATTTTTATATAAAAATAAAAAAGATGTACATATTCATATAAAGTTTTAAAATCTCCATTTAAATATCAAAGAAATATTTGTATTTGTGACCCTGGAGCACAAAAGCAGTCTTAAGTCGCTGGGGTATATTTGTAGCAATAGCCAACAATACATTGTATGGGTCAAAATTATACATTTTCTTTTATGACAAAAGCATTTATATCTAAACTTAATTTTTGATTAGTAATATGCATTGCTAAGAACTTCATTTGAACAACTTTAAAGATGATTTTCTCAATATTTAGATTTTTTTGCACCCTCAGATTCCAGATGTTCAAATAGTTGTATCTCAGCCAAATATTGTCCTATCCTAACAAACCATACATCAATGGAAAGATTATTTATCAGCTTTCAGATGATGTATAGATCTCAATTAAAAAAAAAAAGTACCCTTATGACTGGTTTTGAGGGTCACATTTGTATTTAAAATGTATTTTTAACAATTTTATATTAATTTACATTATAATTATATAATTTATATAACAACAACAAAAAATAAACCGAACTAAAATATAAATAAAACAATAAAATATGAAAAAAAGAATACAAATACTTCTTTGAGATCAACTGAACTGATTTCAACTGAATAATTTCTGTTTACTGTTGTCTTTTTAGAGCTGCTTTACAACAGAATTGAATTTTGTTTGCATCCCTCAATCATTATTTTCCCATTTACCTACTTATTTTTTAAATATGTCCATGTATATTTTAAGTTTTTTTTAAGTACATCAGGTTAAAGTAAATAAAAATGAGAAAACATTATGAAGTAAGGATATTATATGCGTATGTATATGTATGCGTTGACAGCGTGCTCTGACATTGGCTGATCGTCAGAACACCTCTCAAAGACACAAATGAAAGTACATTTACCATGGGTCTTTTTAACAATTACATATATTAATAATTAGAATTAACCATGAAAATGAATGGATGAAAATGTATGGATGCATATTTGTCATTTTAACACAACTTAGGGCATTTTTGATCATTCTGCGTACCTGTAAAAAAAAAGAACTAACAATAATACTTATCAGATGATAATAAAACAACTAAAAACAATATAAAAGGTCTGATGAGCTCCTGGGTTAATGAATATTAATCACATTGTCTGTTTGCTCAAACTGATTTGTTGAAATCAAAAGGTCAGCACAGAGCGCTCTCAGTGTTCAAGATGAGTGAAGGTGAGTGAAAAAATATCTGTGCTAAACTTATACTTCACTCTAACTGGCGAGTCAAATTTAACTGCGACAGGGTGACGTATGAGTTTGGGACTACATTTCCCATAAGTCTGTGGTGTAGCTTATGTTTATGTCTGTAAGTGCTATAAATAGATGCCTCTTTGTAGGAATATATTCATGTCTTGTTTTCCTGTTTTTGTATGTTTCTACAAGTTTTGCAATAAAAATAAAAAACTTACAGTTGTGCCCTGTTGGAGCCCTGTGGCTTGTCATGAATGTTTTATTTCTGTTGTTGTTTTCTTTGAATGAGGACAGTCTTAGTGTTTTGGATATTAATTATTTTACGTGAAATTTAGTATCTGTGAATTGTAATAAAGCTGGTTGTAATAAAATTTAATACAATTGTAATAAAATGTATCTTCCAGAATCTGGCAGCAAGTTTTGGGAGTTCATTTTTAGTCTATGTCCTATCCTGAAAAGTCTGTTTTGCAAAAATTAACTCCCAAAACTTACTGCCAGATTCTGGAAGATAAATACTTGAAAGAGTGAGGATGTGATGCTGGTCCTTCAAGAGTCACTCTCAACTTATCTGTCGATAAAAAAAATATTCTTAATGTATTTCACAATACTACAGCTTGTTATTCTTATTAAGTGAGGGTACTTATTTTAGGATTTTTTCCCAAGCAAAGTCTCTCAGAACCTGACACCTTGCACTTCTGGAGACTCCAGGAAGGTTGCAGTTCTGGAAAATGGTTGTGCTGGAGACTAAATGGTTACTGATGGTTTCACACCTCAATTCTTAATTCTTTTGCAGTTAAGTCCGCCCATGCCCCTCCCCCACCTACTCCTAAACATACCAATACTGGGGGGTGCATAATCTGGCAGGGTCCGGGACGCGGATTCAATTTTCAGGGGGAAGCAGCTCTACACGGCCAATAATTAATTACAATTATTTATATCAGCTGCCAGTAGTAACTGTAGCAGAATTAATATTGTCATCAACTAATCTGTTCGTCCAGCGAACATTCAGTGAAATTTCATATTAACTCTAACACCGTGTCTACACCGGACGCGATAAGTGCAACGCGCGACAAAATACAATAGAACTCATTATAATCAGTGATGTTGTCTACACTGGATGCGGCGCGGCGCGACACGACAAATCCACAACAGCAAACTGCTGCCGCGTTCTATTTATGACGTACTGATACAAATTTCAAATGATTTTCAACGGTCACTTTGTCGCGTCCAGTGTAGGCAGACTTTAGCTGTTGCGGCGCGGCACGACAACTGTCACGTCCAGTGTAGACACGGTGTTAGAAATAATATTTTTGTGGCCACAGAAAATAACCTTCTTACAGTATTAATGCATTAGAGCATGTAGCTTGATCGCATCGCAAAGGGACTTTATTCACAAGCGGTGACAGTATCAGAAACTCATGCAATTTGTGCACCAAAAGTTTTATTAACTAAGCACTAATACACATAAATAATCTAAACAAACACACATGCAATCACTCATACATGGGGGAAGGGCAAGTGAGTCTGGATGAACGAAGGCATTAGAGAAACAGGGAATGAAGCTACGAAAAGGAGTCAGTTAACCTCTGAGTGAAACCATCAGCGCCGTTTATAACGGGGTCTATAGCTTATACTAAACCTCTGTTTCGTTTAGTTAAATTGTACGATACTTACATTGCCTTGGTCATTGACGAGATGCAGTCTCGGATGAAAGTCTTGATGGTTTCAAGGTTTGGATCACGTTCTTCTGGGTTTGAAGAGTGATGAACTCCAAAGATGTTCTAACTCGGGAGTTTCTTCGCAGGTGGAAAATGAAGAGAGAACAGCGCAGAGCTCGAGAGACATCAGCTGAAATCTGAGGATCTTTGGTGAATGGAAAGGCAAGGGCGCAGCCTGGCACAAACTTAGGCATACAGAAGAGTTCTAGCTCATCATCCTCATCTTCTCAGAATCGAACAGAACCGCAGACTGGAGGCGGGTCGCTGTGATTGCCTTTATCTTCTACCGAGGTCACACCTCTGGGGGATCAAAGAGCCAATGGTGTCTTGAACTTTAGGAGGGAAAGTTTATGACTCTTTGTCTCCAAGCATGGTATTTTCATATGTAACTGGATTGGATGTTGATATACAAACTATTAAAGATTCTTAGAACACTAATATGTTGCATAGGTATCAGCATATAATATACACTCTCATTTAGATCATCAGAATACAAATTCATAGAGACCAAACAGGAGGGACGGAGATTCTCTCTACATACTTTTAGGTCGTAAAGTTGATCTGGTCTGGCTGAGGTGTCCTGGTTGCCATGGTAACCACAGGCATGAAGGTCGTTCACAGTCATATAGGCACCGAGTCTGGTGTTGGGTGAGGGGGTTTGCTGGATTATTCATTAAATATAATGAATAAATGTGTCTGATTAGTCCAAATGCTACATTGTTGACTGAAATAAACATTTAGTACATGAGGCAACCAGCACGTTAAAGATACATGCAACTTTTTTGTTCAAAATGTACTAAATAATGAGTGAATCCATCTTCCAAAATGTGTTTTGTTTTATCGTGAATCACTACAGTACATCTGTAATAAGTGTTTATATTCTGACTATTTTAGACCGAGTGGGATGCTAACCAGGGGTGTATTCCAGAAAGCAAGGTTAACTTACTGTCACATATACCCTGAACTCTCGGTTGATTAACCCAAACCTTGCTTATTTGAGGTATGTTGGTTCCAAAAACGTGTGAGGGAGTAAGTTCATTCAACTCAGAGTATGTTCCTGGTTAACACACAAAACATCCTCAACAGAGCCACGAATCGATGAGTCACTATGGAAACCGACGCTAAGAAAAAGTGCGCCAGCTTCTCTCTTCTTCTTCCTGCAGATCCATGTGTGAGATGACAATAAAACAAATATAAAGAATGTATCAAAATAAAATAAACCTTCTTATGATAGTGCTTTATAATTAATATATTGAAAAAACTTAAATATTACCATATACTATATATATATATATATATATATATATATATATATATATGCTACAATGTTCTTCCATGAGATGCTTTTTTTTCATCAATCGCTAAAACGGCAAAATTACTCTTTTTTTTTTAAGTCATGGGCGATTTTTTCATTTTCTTGCCGTGTTTGTTTTCTGTACATTTGTGTATATGATTGTTTCAGTGTTTGGAGCCAAAAGCTAAAGTATGAATCTGTGAGGGAAATGAATAGGAATCAATATCAAGACTTGCTGATGTGATTTTAATGTTATTTAGCTTTCTTTCTTTTTTAATATTTATGTTTGTAAAATAAAAATAGTTTTTATTAAGTTTTTTATGTTTGAATAGGACTGAAAACAGAAACTGTAAAGATAAGTGTGTCAGTCATGTCAGTGTGAGAAGTATGTTTGTTTTTTTTTTTCATTTGAGTGCTCCGAATATTATACTCAGAATAAAGTGAGATGATCTGCTGCTGATCCTGAATGGCTTGTTTAATGAGTGTTTATAGTCTGAGAATCATCAATATTATCAGCTGCTGAAAATCCTCTTTATTTCATGTCAATAGATCCGGTTTTCACCTCATTCATTATGCTGATGACCTCAGATCTGTTAATTGCCACTTTAAGCTAATTTTATTGCTGTCAACAGACTTAAGCAAACAACACAATCAGCTATTGTGACAAGATGTAAATATCATGTAATGGGATTTTTTAATATGGTTAATTCTTTAATACATTTTAGGTAAATAAATTATGAGAATAAAAGGGTGTTAGCGTGTGACAGGAGAGCATTCTGAGAGATGAGACTATAAAAGACATCTAGACTGTTAGGTGACTAAAACGGTTTGACCTTTTCTTGCAAGAAAATAAACCATCTTTAAAGACAGTTGGACATGTTTGTCTCTTATTCAGTGATATAATTTTTATTTGTCAACATTTATAACAGCATTTATTTCATGAATCTGTGATAAACCATGTTTCATATAAAAGACAAAACCAAAAATGAACAAAAACATGTTAGGTTAAACTTAATTGTGGGTTATTTGTTTAGTGCAAATTTGTGAGTTACTTTTTTTAATTACTTTTTTGTTTATTCTTTATTTTATTTTTTATTCTTACATTGCTTATATTTGATATCTTGTGGATGTACTCCTTAATTTTTGCTTTAATTCATTGTCTGAATATTAATGAGTGTCAGACTTTTGGACCTGTTTTGTCGCAGTAGTCCTTCCTGGGTTTCCTTATTTGGTCATGTTCCTGTCCTCGTTTAGTTTGATTATGTTCCATTGATGTCACCTGTGTTCCCCTGGTCATTAAAGACTGTGAATGCTACTCTGTGTCTCCTACGTTCTTACCGCAGCAGCGTAACGTGACAGAAGACCTGACCAAAACCGTTACCTCCATGTCTACTCTCCGTTTTTGTACAGTGTTTTTTGTCTCCGTAGTTCTCCTCATGGATCCCTTCACCCGCCCGGAATTCCTCCTCCTTTTCCTGCTGGAGCAGGGGGACAGATCTCTCGAGGACCATACAAGACTGTTCGTGATGTTAGCTAACACCACCTGCTACCCGGACGATGCGTTCTGCTCATTCTATGACGCGAGCTTGAAAACCGCGAGCAGAGTGCCGTCGTCTAAGGATGGTCCTCAAGAGGATTTCGTCGCCTTCGTGGAGTGGACTCTGGCGAGAAACGGATCGCCATCCACCAGCTGCCCTGTGGATGATCTCGTCAGATCCACTCCAGACCCAGTGCCCAGCCCACCATCTCCCCGCGGTGCGGAGCATTAGCCCGAGCCCACCGATGACAGAGAGCCAATTCCCACCGTGATTGACGAACCAGTGCAAAGCAGAGCGACTGAGCGTGGCGTGGAGCTCAACCCGTCAGACCAGGTGCGAGAGCCGGCCCCCCTGGCTCGTTGACAATGCCCGCCATTCGCCAAGGGAGAAAGCTGCGGACGGTGTGAGCGTGAAGAGGAGCTCCGCCCCCTGCACCGCGGCTGAGGGGAGTATGGCATGGCGAATGTGCCACACTGAAGAGGAGAGGGCTCCAGTCCAGAACGCCCTCCAGTGCCCACTCCTCGAAAGCGCCCTCAAGTGTCCGCTCCTCCAGAGTGCCATCCTGTTCCCGTGTTCAGCCTAGAGGGGGCTCCCGATCCAGAGTTTAGCCCTGAATGCCCGGAGGTAGCCACGGCTGGAGAATCCCTCACCACCAGGCTCCCTCGTCCCTCTGGCTCCGCCTTGGTCGGGCATCAACTCTGCTCCTCCGGCTGCACCTCGTCGCTCTGTTCGGCTACTTCCTCCCGTCAGCTCTACTTTGGTCCTCAGTCACTCCAGCTCCGCCGCGGATCTCCGCCTCGGTCGCCAGAGCCCTCGGTTCCACCCTGGCCCCCGGATCCTCAGCACCCCCCTGGCTCGTTGGCTCTCCGCCTCGGGCTCCTCCGCCGCTGTTGGTCGGCCCCCTGGAGTCGGCGGCCATGGCACCTCCCTCCGTCGGCTCCACCATGGGTCGCCATCATGGCTGTGGCCTGCTTGGCTCCTACTGCTCCGGATCCCTCCTGTTTCCTCCCTCCTTCGTCGCCTCCCTGGTCTCGGTCTGCCGGCCCCCTCCCGGGTGTCCATTCTCCTCCTGAGCCTCCTCCTAAGCTCCCATCTATGCCTCCCTCTGTTGTTGTTACGGTGCGAGGACGCACCTTCCAGGAGGGGGCGAAATCAGACTTTTGGACCCGTTTTGTCCCCGTAGTCCTTCCTGTGTTTCCTTATTTGGTCATGTTCCTGTCCTTGCTTAGTTTGAATATGTTCCATTGACGTCACCTGTGTTCCCGATTGCCCTGTGTTTAAAAGTCCTAGTCTGTTTAGTTTGTGTTTTTCAGGTCTACTCGTTCTCTACGTGTGTTGGCTCAAGCTCCTATTGTGGATTATCTTCCGTTTTCGTCATTAAAGACTGTGAATGCTACTCCGTGTCTCCTACGTTCTTACCACAGCAGCGTAACGTTACAATGAGAGGTAAGATAAATTGTAGTGATAAAATATGTGGATGAAACCGTAGATAGAATTTGTGAATTACTATAAAATAAAATGCAATTCATTTAGTTATTAAAAAAGTGACTTGACTTGATAAATATAGGTAGGTGAACATCAATAGTTCAAATGTGTAAATTAGTATAAAAACAAACTCAACAAACAACTATTTTTTTTACTTTGGCAGATCTGCTCCTCCTTCAGTGAAGCTCCTCCCACAACAACCACACCTTCAGTGAAGCTCCTCCCACTGCAGATCAGCAATAAATGCTGGAATATTCCCATCAGCCTACAAGTGAAGATGAGCATCAAAGCATCAGGAAGAAGTTAAATCAGCAGAGACAGAGTTTATTGAAGGACAGTGAGAACATGAGAGATCCAGAACCCTGCAGAATGAAAAACAGGGCTGCGTTTCCCAAAAGCTTCGTAAGCCTAAGAAGTTCGTAAAAATGATTGTACGACTAATCTTAATATTACGGTCTGTTTCCCAAATGCATCGTAACTTAAGTAGCACCTGAAAATCATTGTAGATCTACGAGTGCTCTGGAGTAATTGTAAAGCCCTAAGTGCATCGTAAGAAGACAGATTTATGTGGTCACCTGCAGGACAATCGGCAGATTGCACCTTTAGCTTTATTCAAGTGCAATGTGATTATAATATTAAGTTTTGATTGTAATTTATTGTACACTTTATTACTCGTTTTTTTATGAATTTAGAAATGAAATAATTAAAAAGGGCAGAAAAATAGAAATACACATCTAAATTGAATGACTGAACAAAAAAAAAATGAATGAAAGAAGTAATGTGGGAAATATGCTTCAAAGACTGGGAGGAAAAAATCTGTCAATGACTTGCTGACGTGCACGGAAACCAATGTATTGGACCCGGAAATAACATCTCTACATAGATATTATATACTATAATATATATTTTTGTATAAAGTATATTGTATATTATTATGTAAAGTATAATATTATACATACAAATATAATTTAATATAATTGTTATTATATCCGAGTTGTCTGGAACGCAGCATTAGGTTAACATTTCAATAAACGAGCGTGTACTACAATTACTAGCCATTCTATAAGGTGACATTTCAACACTTGACAAACGGATAGCGACTCAGTAGCACTTAAAGGAATAGTTCACCCAAAAATGAAAATTTGATGTTTATCTGCTTACCCCCAGGGCATCCAAGATGTAGGTGACTTTGTTTCTTCAGTAGAACACAAACGAAGATTTTTAACTCAAAACGTTGCAGTATGTCAGTCATATAATGGAGGTGAATGGGAATCACAGCTTTGAGAGTCAAAAAAACATACACCAATAAAACCAAATTAAACCCTGCGGCTCGTGGCGATACATTGATGTGTAAAGACACGAAACGTATTTATATCGTTTTTTACCTCTGATTAACCGCAATGTCCGAACTGTCCTGAGCACGTTCTCGTCTTCTTCAGCCGGCTCATGACACGTCATCTTCTTCTTGCTTTATGGCGGATTGCAGATTTATAAGTGCATTACTGCCACCTATCTCTCAAATGGACCATTGACGCTCCTAATTGAGGTTGTAGATAGTGTCAATGGTCCATTTGAGATAGGTGGCAGTAATGCACTTATAAGTCTGCAATCCGCCGTAAAACAAGACGATGACGACGCGTCATGCGCCGGCTTTAGAAGAAGACGTTTTGTGTCTTTACACATCAATGTATCGTCACATTGATGATCATGATCGAGCCGCAGGGTTTAATTTGGTTTTATTTGTGTATGTTATTTTAACTCTCAAAGCTGTGATTCCCATTCACTTCCATTATCAAACTGACAGACTGCAACGGTTTGAGTTAAAAATCTTCGTTTGTGTTCTACTGAAGAAACAAAGTCACCTACATCTTGGATGCCCTGGGGGTAAGCAGATAAACATCAAATTTTCATTTTTGGGTGAACTATGCCTTTAAAGCACGGCTACGTGCGATTGCGTTAAGTGCATTTTTGGGAAACGCACGTGAAACAATAACGAACAATCGTAAAATGACTAGTAGAAAACGCTCTTAAGCTCTAAGATCAATCGTTATCGAGAAACGCAGCCCAGGTAGGTGTTTATTCTTGATCTTTCATCAATGAGGCTGAAGAACCATTTAGTTATAAATCTTCAAGCAGTTCAGCAATATTTAATATTGAAAGACATAAGAGCTGTTAACTGGTTAAATGAATAAATAACAAGGTATAAATAACAATGGCAAAATCAGCTTTCCTTTTTTCTTGTTGTCAACAAAGTTATTATAATATGAACTGATTTATTTTGCATTAATTTGAAATGAATTTCACAATGTTAGCAACCCTCTAATCAGACCTTTAGCTTTTAACTTTAGCTTCCGTAAACTTTTTTTTTTTTAGAGAATTCATAATTTTTCTTGCAAGTTGTTTGTGTAAAAACTTTTCTTACTGGGTCATTGGATGGATTAGAAATATCCTACTTCTGAAGTTATAATTATGAGTTGCTTTGTTGTTGAAAAGGAATGAATTAATGCATATTTGTGCACCTGTATTGTAAAGTGTTACCCAAAAGGACATTAAACTGTTGTGAAATGATGAACAAGTTTAGGTATAAGTCTGCGGAACTCTGAAAATATTTGTTTTTGAAATATTCTGTTAAACCTGCTGAAACTAACCTGCGTGAACTAAAATGCTCAGTTCCACATGCATGTCCGGGAAACGCATGAATATTCATGTATGCTGTGCCCACTGAAACCGAAAATCTCAGAACTCTGGAAATCAGTTTTTCCCACTGCACTGCATCCTGCGCGGTCATTGGCCCATCTCAGGATCAAAACTGAACACCACTGGCCACATTAACAACCAATAATGAACACTACTTTCATAAATCCCTTCTTTTAATTTTTTTCAGTCGTCTCTACAATATTATATTAATATAACAATCATATTATTTTTCCGGTGACTCTCTGGTAACTTGGCTACATACTTCATTAATCTGCTAGCTGGTTATTAATGGTGGCATCCTGCCAGTCAGTCAATAAATCTAAGTTTCTCTTGAAAGTATTACAGGCTCTTCTTCAGCTTCCTGAACAAAAGTTTGTACCAAAAAAACAAACAAAAAGAACTACTTTCCTTCATAAAAGAGCAAACAAACTAGAAGTGATACATTTGCAGTATAGAAAATGGCACATTATATAAAACTCATAAGAGCACACAATAATATATTTACATATCACGAAGTTAAAATGATATAAAAAATAAAAAACAATTAGATATTGTTCTTTGGATATGAAACTTCATTTTTGAGTTGATCAGAATCTCAGATGAAGCTGATGAAGATCTTGAAGATGAACTTCATTAACTGTGAAAACAACAGATGATGTTTATTTTCCGTCAATTGTTATGCTGATTAGAATGGATTTATACAGAAGCAAATGTATAGGTCAACACATTATTGTGTCATGTTTGGTGAGGATGTGGTGTCAGACCTGACAATGCTGGATCTGAAGAGAATCTATTTACTGTGAATCTTTTTTGTATGCTTTTGTAAAGAAATTGATCGAGCGAAACTCTTCCCACATGCAGTGCAGTGATATGGTTTCTCTCCCGTATGAACTCTCGTGTGAACCTTAAGTTGATCTTTATGTCTGAAACTCTTCCCACACTGATCACACGTGTAAGGTTTCTCTCCAGTGTGGATCTTCTCATGTCTTTTCAGGGTTTCTGATTGATTGAATCTCTTGTCACAGTGTGAACACATGTAAGGTTTCTCTCCAGTGTGGATCTTCTCATGTCTTTTCAGGGATTCTGATTGATTGCATCTCTTGTCACAGTGTGAACACATGTAAGGTTTCTCTCCAGTGTGGATCCTCTCATGCTGTTTCAGTTCTGTAGATGTAATAAAAGTCTTCTCACACTCAAAGCACATATATTCTCTCACACCCGCGTGTCTCTTCTGATGTTGTTTTAAATTCTGCAGATGTGAAAAACTCTTTCCACACAACGAACATGAATGTGGTTTCTCCTTTAGATGAGCATTCAGGTGACTCTTCAGGCCTGAATCCCACAAAAATGTTTTGCCGCATTGATCACATTCATACAGTTTCTCTCCAGTGTGGATCCTCATGTGTCTCTTCAGCTTTGCTGATTGTGCAAAACTCTTCCCGCACTGATCACATGTGAACGGTTTCTCTCCTGTGTGAACTCTCATGTGCACCTTAAGTTGAGTTTTTTGTCTGAAACTCATACCACACTGATTACACGTGTAAGGTTTGTCTCCAGTGTGAATCCTCTCATGTGTTTTCAGGGATTCTGAATGAATGAATCTCTTGTCGCAGTGTGAACACTTGTAAGGTTTCTCTCCAGTGTGGATCCTCTGGTGCCGTTTCAAATGTGTAGCTGTAATAAAAGTCTTCTCACACTCAAAGCACATATAATCTCTCACACCAGTGTGTATTTTCTGATGAGCTTTTAAATTATGCAGTAGTGAAAAACTCTTTCCACACAAAGAACATGAATGTGGTTTCTCCTTTGAATGAACTATCAGGTGACTCTTCAGGGTTGAAGCCCACAAAAATGTTTTTCCACACTGATCACATGTGAACAATTTCTCTCCCGCATGAACTCTCATGTGAATCTCGAGACTCTGTTTGTTTGTCAAACTCTTTCCACACTGAGTGCAGGTGAAAGATTTCTCGTCTCTTATTTTCTTTAAATCTTTCTGTTTGGTTTGAGAGCGACTCAAATGTTGTTCTCCAGTTTTGACATGATGTTTCTCCTCCTCTTCACACAGTTCTTCATCCTCCTCATTTTCTTCAGTCAACTCTGAAATTAAAGTAAAATGTTTAATGTTCAGTAAATCACAGAGACTTTCCATGAATGAGGTACATTGATCTTCCTCTTATGTTTAAAACATTATAGGAACAAATCCCATGTTTCTATAATGAGAAGTATTAAGTATATGAAATCAACTCCACAAGTTTATAGAAAGTGCTCTTATTATTTACTGCTCCAACTATATTATTGCACAGATCTATATATTTTTTCTATTACAACAAATCAAAATCTGACAAACTACTTGAAGCTTTATAACCTTAAAGTCCCCCTGTAGTAAAAATCAAGTTTTTTATGCTGTTTATTTGTCTATGTGGTGTTTTTAATGTGCTTTTAGACAAACCATGTGCCTATCCATTTATCAACACCATTGCTGAGTATTTTCTCCTTAGAAAGGTAGTTTCCCCAAAGGCAGTCACAGAAACGCAGTTTGAAACAGCCCTTTTTTTGCTACGTCACAAAATTCAATAACCAATCACGTCAAGGGATCCTATCCTCAGCATATCATAAACTGCTGCAAAGCAGAGGGTCTAGTGAGAAGGCAGCCAGGTTAATCCGGTAACGGTTATATTTTTCTGTAGATGTTTGGCTAACTGTTAATATTCCCCCCCATTTTCACGATGTCATGTGCTGTTACCGCTATTTATTTGTATTTAGAACCGCTAACTTGAATAATAACCCGCGGCAGCAGTGTAAAAATAGCCCGGAGTCATACGCACCTCTCCCGCGTTGACATCCGCAGGTCACACGCATTTGCTCGCGGGCGTGGATTAGAATCACAAACTCGGCTGCATTTGAGTCTTTAAGGCATTTTGAGGACACAACATCGTCAAGTAAGTAAATTTAACAAATGTTACAGTATCCACTGTAGTTGTCCGCAAGTAAAAACTTAGTTCTATCAGTCATTATCCGTGGAGTGGAGGCGGGGCTACTTTGCATATTCATAGATCCGCGTATAGTAAATGAGGCAAGGGTGTAGAGTTACATTCAAGCTATTTTAAGGCATGAGAAAATTATTTATGGCTGTTTAAATCATTTAAACATGATTCAGAAACCGAAAGTAGTGCATCTGCTTTATTTACAGGGTTTACGGGGTAACGGCTGCATTTAAATGAATTTTTTTATTTTTTATTATTATTATTATTATTATTATTTCTGCAGTTTAGCGCCAT
>NW_015551104.1:354886-360292 GCF_001515605.1 Sinocyclocheilus anshuiensis
CACACAGCGGCGTTGTGCATTTTGACCAGTTTATGGGAAAAGTATTCTTAAAATGCATTCAAAATTCTGAATAATTTGTTATGTATAATTATTCATGGTATTTAGAAGTGCCCACGATAACAATATCGTGCATATTCATTACCGTGATATATCGCATTACCGAATACCGGCACAAGTCTAGCGCAAACAGATAATGTTACCTCACAAAGTTAGCCATCAGTCTCCTAGCTTACGTTGAGCATACCATCTTATTTGTGGTTCAAACACATATGGTTTAATTAAACCAATATTTCCACTTGCCATTGCCACTGTATCGCGTTTATTATGGTTCAGTTCATGGATCAGGAGGCCCTTGCTCATGGCTAGCTGGTGTGTGACAGTGGAGGCGGGGCTAATTTCCGTATTCATAGATCCGCGTATAGTCAATGAGGCAAGGGTGTAGAGTTACATTCAAGCTATTTTACGGCATGAGAAAATTTTCACAATAATAATAAAAATTAAAAAAAACATTAAACCGAGGTCCTGACTCTCTGTGGTCATTAAAAATCCCAGGATGTCCTTCGAAAAAGAGTAGGGGTGTAACCCCAGCATCCTGGCCAAATTCACCCATTGGCCTATGTCCATCATCATGGTGGATGCTGCACATTGGTGGTGGTGGAGGAGATTCCCCCCTCCATGTAAAGCGCTTTCAATTCCCAGAAAAGCGCTATATAAAAGTAACAAATTATTATTATTATTATTGTTATTATTATTATTGCCAAAGGGCATCTCAGGAACCACACTCCAGTGGTTTGATTCTTACCTCTCAGAGAGGTCTGTCAAGGTATCTTGGAGGGGTGAGGTGTCCAAGTCGCAACATCTAGCTACTGGGGTGCCTCAGGGCTCAGTTCTTGGACCACTTATCTTCTCTATCTACATGGCATCACTAGTCTCTGTTATTCAGAAACATGGGTCTTCATATCACTGCTATGCTGATGACACTCAACTCCACCTCTCATTCCATACTGATGATCCGACGATAGCTGCTCGTATCTCAGCATGTCTAACAAACATTTCTTGCTGGATGAAGGACCATCACCATCAACTCAACCTTGCCAAGACAGAACTGCTTGTGGTTTCAACAAACCCATCTCTTCATCACAATTTTACCATCCAGTTAGGCACATCAACTGTAACTCCTTCAAAAAAAGAGTTATGATTGATGATCAGCTGAATTTCTCAGACCACATTGCTAAAACTGCTCGGTCCTACAGCTATTGCAATGCTCTCTTGGCAGGTCTTCCAGCCAGTTCTATCAAACCTCTACAATTAATCTAGAATGCAGCTGCAAGATTAATCTTTAATGAGCCGAAAAGAACACACGTCACACCTCTGTTCATCAATTTGCACCAGCTACCAATAGCTGCTTGCATAAAATTCAAGAAATTGAAGTTTGCCTACAAAACCACCACTGGCTCTGAACCATTTTATCTAAATTCACTACTTCAGTCTTCTGTGTCCTCTAGGAGCTTGCGTTCTGCAAGTGAACAGCGCATTATTGTTCCATCCTAAAGAGGTACAAGATCACTTTCACTGACTTTTACAATAACTGTTCCCTCCTGGTGGAATGACCTGCCCAACTCAATCCGAGCAGCTGAGTCCTTAGCCATCTTCAAGAAATCAGCTGAATTTCTCAGACCACATTGCTAAAACTGCTCGGTCCTACAGCTATTGCAATGCTCTCTTGGCAGGTCTTCCAGCCAGTTCTATCAAACCTCTACAATTAATCTAGAATGCAGCTGCAAGATTAATCTTTAATGAGCCGAAAAGAACACACGTCACACCTCTGTTCATCAATTTGCACCAGCTACCAATAGCTGCTTGCATAAAATTCAAGAAATTGAAGTTTGCCTACAAAACCACCACTGGCTCTGAACCATTTTATCTAAATTCACTACTTCAGTCTTCTGTGTCCTCTAGGAGCTTGCGTTCTGCAAGTGAACAGCGCATTATTGTTCCATCCTAAAGAGGTACAAGATCACTTTCACTGACTTTTACAATAACTGTTCCCTCCTGGTGGAATGACCTGCCCAACTCAATCCGAGCAGCTGAGTCCTTAGCCATCTTCATAGGGATGTAACGATTCACTCAACTCACGATTCGATTCACAATTTTGATTTCCCGATTCAATTTGATTTACAATTTTTTTTTTTGACAAAATGAGATTTAAGACAAATTATAAATTAAATGTGTCCTTTTACTATTGCTTGGACAAAATGCTGCACGTTTTTTTGTGAAATTGAAATATAACACTATAAAAATATACTAATATAGCACTTGCATATTATTGCTCTTTTGTTGGTTTTGATTGCTTCTATTGTCCTTATTTGTAAGTCACTTTGGATAAAAGCGTCTGCTAAATAAAGTTTAAATGTAATGTAAAAGTAAATAACAAAACTAAATTGAAATTTTAAAACAAGCCCCAAATCAAATAAATAACACGAATAAAAGAAATCTCTTCATAACAAAATAAGGCTTTGTCTGTGCTATTTCCATTTAAAATTAGAGGCAACCACTGCATTTTAATTATGATCCAACAAAGATGACGCAATACATGACGCTAGAGCAGATTCAATCTCTGCCAGCTGGTGGCACTTAAAGCGTTTCCTTGGTTTCCTCTGTAAACAAAGCAGCACTGCACTTTTAATCTGCACTTTAATATGCATTATACACAGGCAAGATGAAAAGAAAAAAATATGCTACCATCTAAACTTTTCTAAAGACAGTAAGTTCCCCTCTGACATACATTCATATAAACTCCTACCCCAAATCGCGATTTGTTTAGGATCTCAAAATCGTCACATATTTTAATCGATTTTCAACTGGCTCGCAGTTAATCGTTACATCCCTACATCTTCAAGAAACTAGAAAACTAGGGCTGGTAAATTAACACGTTAATTAGATTAATTAATTACGATGAAAAATAACGTGTTAAAATTATTAACGCATTTAACACACTTGCCCTGCCCCAGACCTATGTGGGTCATCTGACATTTTATACAGTTAATTGATGGCAAAATGAGACAAGGAAACAACTCACTGCGTGAAGGAGCCTAGAGAACGTAGTAAGAATGTCCCTTCAATTCAAGATATGGGGCAAAAATGCCCGTTTGAGATTTTGTCTCATATTTGCATCATATAGTTAAGCAATATCACACGAGCAATAAGTGCAATATCACACGAGTGCAAATGTGATACTGAACTGTTGTATAAGATCAGTAAATAAGAACTTAATATTTTTTTTTTTTTTACACAATATTGACAGTTTTGCTCAATTTTGCCAACGAAAATATAAAGACAAAGCAGAACTGTTCGTCTCCGAGCAACACACAGCAGCATTTCATTTCTTAATGCACATTTTGAACGAATTGGTGAATCATATGGCGCATTGAACCATTGACCGAAATGTGTTGGATTTGAAGCGCCGCTGCGCGCAGACCGATCGGTGTATGACATCAAAGTCCCGCGAGAGCGATTCAAAAGAATAAGGAGCCATCTGCGCTCTATAGCTCTAGCAGTACTTTGATGTCACACACCGATCGGTCTGATGGTGATGATCTGCTTCACCCTCGTGGTCCAAAAGAGTATATGTAATGGATGACTATGACTGGGACTGTCATATACATAACAATTATAATGAGAACACTATTATAATAAAACGCTGTGAATTTTTAGTTTAGTTGCCGTGTTTCTGCACGTTGTTGTTGCGTGAAGAACGCATCCACAAAAGGAGTTAATTCAGAGCCGCGCAGACATGTTCATGCATTCGGGGCATTTTGTGCAGATAGCCTATAAGTCGTAATATTAACGTTATGTTGTATAAATAACGAAGCGTATTCTATACGAGATAAATGATGAGTTAAATCCCATTGATTACAAACCTGCTGCTTCATTCTACTGGTCATCTTCAGCGTGCGCAGCTCAAAACTGAAGTGCAGACCATTAATAACTACTGTCATATAGCCTAATTTTTTTTTATCATTTTGATGCATTTTTTATGACCTTAGTGACCCAGAAACTTTCCAGCTACACAATTATCTAACATACATTTTTTTTGTTTTTTAATTACCCAGTTTATTAAAAGTGTCCTTATTATTTTCTGCTTCAACTATATTACTGTACAGATTTTACAAATTTTCCTACTGCAACAAATCTAAAACTGCTTGAAGCTTTATAACCTTAATGTTCTTCAGCCTGATGAAGAGTCAGGAATAAACACCAACCTGTTTGTTCTTCAGTGTGTTTCATTCTGCAGGGTTCTGGATCTCTCATGTTCTCTCTGTCCTTCAATAAACTCTGTCTCTGCAGATTTCACTTCTTCCTGATGCTTTGATGCTCGTCTTCACTTGTAGACTGATGGGAATATTCCAGCATTTATTGATGAACTGCAGTGGGAGGAGCTTCACTGAAGGTGTGATTGTTGTGGGAGTTCAAAAGTGTTACAGCCTCTTCTTCAGCTTCCAGAACAACAATGTTCTGCACATTTAAAAAAAAAAAAAAAACACACTACTTCCCTTCATATAAAGAGTAAACAAACTACAAGTGATGAATGAAACTCATAAAAAAACACAATGATATAATTAATATCATGAAGCAACATTTACAAGAATAAAGCTCTCAGATATTGTTCTTTGGGGAGGAACTCCATCTTTGAGTTGATCTGAATCTGACAGATGAAACTGTAAGGTTTCTCTCCAGTGTGGATCCTCTGGTGCAGTTTCAAATGTTCAGCTGTAATAAAAGTCTTCTCACACTCAAAGCACATATGATCTCTCACACCAGTGTGTATCTTCTGATGAACTTTAAACTCTGCAGTTGTGAAAAGCTTTAAACACATATAACACGAATGTGATTTGTATGAACTTTCAGGTGATTCTTCAGAGGCTGAAGCCCATAAAAATGTTACAGGTGAAACTGTGCTGGTCTTGAAGATGAACTTTATTCACTGTGAGTTTAGATGATGTTTCCTCGTTAGAGGACAGATTTATACAGAAGATGCTTTATTTCTTGACACATTATTGTGTCACGTTTGGTGAGGACGCAACATCAGACCTGAAAGTGTTGGATCTGAAGATGATCTACTGACTGTGAATCCTTTTATGAACGCGTAGATTAGATGATTGATTGAAACTCTTCCCGCATGCAGTGCAGTGATACGGTTTCTCTCCAGTGTGAATCCTCTGGTGCCGCTTCAAATGTTCAGCTGTAATAAAAGTCTTCTCACACTCTAAACACATATAATCTCTCACACCCGCGTGTCTCTTCTGATGAACTTTTAAACTTTGCAGTTGTGAAAAACTCTTTCCACACAAAGAACATGAATGTGGTTTCTCCTTTGAATGAACTTTCAGGTGATTCTTCAGGCTT
>NW_015551104.1:361063-361608 GCF_001515605.1 Sinocyclocheilus anshuiensis
AACACTCCGTGCAGTGTATGTTTCATTCATACTCGAAGCCGGAGGGCGCTCTCGCGCAGAAAGTCGTACCAGGAGATTCCTAATATGGACAAAAGCGTCCAGCTATGCTGTATGAAAACAGTCGTTTTCACAGAAAACAGAAACATTTGGAAACATGAAGACATTAAACATACGATTGCAACAATATATGGTTTATTTGTGTTTGTCAAGTCATCTTGAACTATTTTCTATTTGAATATATTTTAAAATGCAATTTATTGTGATTTCAAAGCTAAATTTTTAGCATAATTACTCCAGTCACACGATCCTTATTTTGAAACATTATAAATGTCTTTATCATAATTTTTGATAAATTTAAAGCATCCTTGCTAAATAAAAGTGTTAATTTCTATCATTTCTTTACCAAAAAAATAAAAATTATACTGATTCTAAGCTTTTGAATGGTATAGTGTATAATGTTACAAAAGCTTTTTACTTCACATAAATGCTGATCTTTGGATCTTTCTGTTCATCAAAGAATCCTGAAAAAATGTACTCCACTGTTT
>NW_015551104.1:361867-366402 GCF_001515605.1 Sinocyclocheilus anshuiensis
AAGTCAATATACTGCAGTATTTCCTCTCTCAATCAGTAGAAAATATGGTTAACACCCGGTCATGCATGAAAAATACCGGCATGTACCGTGAAACCGGTATAATTTTGAAAAACACCGTGATATAAACTTTTGGTCATACCGCCCAGCCCTAGTCTGCTGCTTAAATAAACGATTAATGTTAATGTAAACATGTGAAGTACCACGAACTGCTCACCTCACGAGACTACCGCAAGCCATTTTAGCATTTAAAACTTTGGTTTGAGTATATCCATAAAATATATTTCAGATAGTTACAATTGTAACAAATGCAAATGGCCCGGATTGGGAGCACCGGGAGACATTCCAAAGTCTCAGTTTTCAAAATGTGTCAGTTTTATAGCGAAATACAAGCAATATGTATATTACAATAATGTGTTTATTCACTCTCTTTAATGTGGCAGATCGCTGTATTCGCTTCAGTTTAAGCGGCATGTGAGTCAATCATCTTTCCGATTACAATGAGACATTATTTTCATTATAAATTAAGCTATACTGTTTTTTTTTTCATGCCTTCTGATGTTCCTTCACTTTTATATCTTGCTATAAATTTAAAATAAAGAGTAAAAACACATTTATAATTTGTATTTCGTGATAAAACTGACAGAATTTCAAAGCTGTGTTATATTAAAAGCAACAAAGTACAAAATTATTGCGATCACTGAGTGGCTGGCTACAAATAATGAATGGAAGACGTTAAATATTATGTCCAATAATTGACTGTATTACACCATGAATACGCTCCCCGCTCTGCTCCGCTCACATGCTCTGATTCCTACATTTCATCTTACATCTCATTAACACATAGACAACGAAATAGAGTAAAATCTAAGGCCTACGGTATTTAAAAGATACCAAATATAAACAATGTAAGAAAAAAAATGAAAATAAACAAACTTAGGAAAATAAATTTGCAAGAAACAAATAACCTACCAGTGGAGTTTCATTTAACAACTTGTATTTGTTTATTGTGTTTTAGTTTTGTGCATAAATCATGGTTTATTGCAGATTAATGAAATAAATGTCGTTATGATAGGAGCCTACCTATAATGTCACAATAGCTGATCATGTTGTTTGCTTAAGTCTGTTGCCAGCAATAAAATGAGCTTAATGCGGCAATTAACAGATCTGAAGTCATCAGCATAATGAATGAGGTGAAAACAGGATCTATTGACATGAAATAAAGAGGATTTTCAGCAGCTGATAATATCGATGAGCCTCAGACTATAAACACTCATTAAACAAGCCATTCAGGATCAGCAGCAGATCATCTCACTTTATTCTGAGTGTTTGCTGGTAGAAAACCTTCTTTGTCAAACATTGTGATTTGTGCATATGATTGTGAATATAGTCGATTTCATAACATTCCTAAGTAGTTCACTAACATCTTACCATTTCTTATGTGAAGAAAAACAGACACAGCATAAAACCTTTTTAAAGTGTTTTAGTTAGCAGCCACACAAACAGCGCATTCAGAAACATTCAGAAATAAGTACTAAGTTGATAAACGGCGTAAAGTGTATTCTACAATTACGTCAAATAGTATTAACTGCTCACCTCAGAAAACTGCTCCACTGAAGCGCGCGCGAGTGATGACGTCTTCACCGCGAGGCGAAACCAACGGCAGATGATCAAAAACGCGCCAAATTCTGATTAAAACGCAAAACTCTGACAAGAAGACAGTCGGGTGTGGGGTGGAGTATAGTTTTTTAGGCTTTTAAAAGCTTTATCCAGAAATGTGAAAGGCACAAAAAGCAATCATATTTCACGGGTTTTAGGTGTTTTAGATAATGATGAAATTATTCAATCTTAATGCAAGAAGAATCAGCAGACAATAAAGGTTTAAGCAAACGTAAAAAGCAAAAGCTGAAATTAATGAGACAGATCTCTCTCTTTGTTTAATAGCAATAAAGCCTCTGTAGAGAATAAAAGTAAGATTTATATAAATGCTTTAGACTGTAGTTATTCATTTTAAATTCTTCATAACATTAATAGTGTATAAGGATTGCTCAATAAAAGTTAAAGTGGGTCATATGATGCTGCTAAAAAGAACATTATTTTGTGTATTTGGTGTAATGTAATGTGTTTATGCGGTTTAAGTTTCAAAAAACACATTATTTTCCACATACTGTACATTATTGTTTCTCCTCTATGTCCCGCTTTTCTGAAACGTTATAAACGAGTTGCATCCAGTGGGGACATAATTATTGATTATAATGACTTATACTGTCTTTTTACACGTTACACGTTGCGCTGCGTAAACATAAAACGATGTCTGCATTTGTGATCGGAGAAATGACAAACAACAAGCGCTATCGGCCCCAAAAAACCCATATCGATCGGGCTCTAGTGTAGATACACTAGAGCCCGACCGATATGGGTTTTTTGGGGTCGATACCGATACCGATATTAGGGAGTAAAAAAAGGCCGATACCGATATATCGGCCGATATTCTTTGTGTATAATGAAAACGTCAGTGAATCAGCATTATTTGTCAGAACACCGGCATTGTAGGCTACAACAGGTTTTGAGACTTTTGAGACTTCAACTTTAGGGATCTTATCTATGCACGAACAGCTTGTAACACTCCAAAGAGAAAGGAAAACTTGAAAACGCATCATATGACCCCTTTAACAAACGATTTGATTGACAGCAGTGGTTCCAGAGGCAAAGTTGTCCAGAATGAGGAGTTCTATTGTATGATACGAATATCATGCAAATGTACGAAAAACCACGCAACATTTTCTGAGACCTTTGGGGCCGTGAGTTGAACAGGTCCACCGAGTTTCGTTCCGGTTGACCTCCGTTAACCTTGTCTAACAGGTGCTCAAACTTCGACGGCCAATGGTGGCCATGTTTTTTGAGATACGCAAATGTCCTTGTAGACACTTGTGGCACTTTGGACCAAGACCGTGCAAACCAATTTCATGTTGATAGGACAAATGGTTGCACAAATGGCCCTGCCCCTTTTGAGCGTTTTGGCGCCCCTTTGCGACGGCGATAATTATTGATATTCACTCTCCAGAGAATCTTTCTGCACTGGTTTGGTTCCAATCGGAACCCTAACCCTAACGACATAAGACACTTGAACCTGCAACTGACGGTTTAGGAGTTATGAGAGATTTCGTACTTTTGATCACTGTAGCACCCGCGTCAGGCCAATTGGGACGAGCCTTGGTCGCGTTGTAGGCGGTGTGAGTACTACCATCTCTCCAAGTTTCAAGTCTCTATGACTTACGGTTTGGTCTGCACGATCAGTTTTACGTGGAGATTGCTGATCCATGTGGTACAGATGTAATACCTATAATGTCATATTTTTCAAATATTGACTAAAGTCAGGAATTTAATATTAAAGGTGACAGACATATTTTATAAAGTTAGAAAAATGCCCTTTTCTATAAAAATAGCATGTATTATATACATGTGTAACATGCCGTCGGATAATGACAGTATCATATAAACTCTATGAAAAAAAACTCGAAATAATAATCAAAACGGTAAGATAGCTTTATATTCACACTAAAACCGATACTGGTCTGCGCTTCACTATAATGTAAATGTCACGCAGCTTTGCCACACAGATTTTAATAACTGGACAGCTAAATAAAATGTGTGGTGTGCCAAAGAAATAGACTAAAGGGTAATGTGGCTGCAGATCTGAGGTACATACATATTTCTGCAATAAGCACCTAATATCTGCCATATAGAATCTATGCCTACACAGAAGTAAGCCCTGTCTAGGCGTTGCCCCAGTATGGTTTGTGTCAAGCCTTTTGTTAGTCTGGTTGTTTGATGAGAGGGAGATGAACGCAGGAGCTGCAATAAACGCTTTAACAGCAGAGGACTCTTATTCTGTTGCACAAAACTGAAGACTACAGGATGACGGCACCATTTGATGCTTGCTTGACCAATCAGTGGAAAGGGGCGTTTCATTTCCGCCCACACATGGAAATCAAACATTCAAACTGTTTATCCATTTTCTACCCCTGAATGTAAAAATAGAAAATCAAGGCGATTTCTGTTGTTTTTTCGTTTTTTTTTTTAAAGCGAAAATGGTGCCGTTTTCTCATGTTTCTGTTGCAATGCAACATACACGGACCGTATAAGAATTGCTCAATAAAACTTAATGGAATTTTACTATACAATTGAGGTCTTAAACAGGATAAAAATTTTTGGAGTGTATATTGTAACTCACGTTTGAATCATCAGTGGCAAATTCTTAAAATATGAAAACGTACTTACAGGCAGTGAATCAGCATTATTTGTCAGAACACCGGCATTGTAGGCTACAACAGGTTTTGAGACTTTAGTCTTTGCAACTTTAGGGATCTTATCTATGCACGAACAGCTTGTAACACTCCAAAGAGAAAGCAAAGCACATGTTTCACATGTGATTTTCACGTTTTCACACATAAAATTTCACATGTGCATAAGCAGGACTTGATATTGGTTCTCATCCATTCGCTCCATCAACATATATATTTTAAAAATCACACAAA
>NW_015551105.1:0-17991 GCF_001515605.1 Sinocyclocheilus anshuiensis
TGTGTGTTTTGCAAATATGATGTATTCTGAAGCAATATTCTCATTATTCAATATTTATAATATATTCAATATTTTATCCAAGGACATTTTTTTTGCCTTTATAGAGGGTATTTTCCCACTAATCTCATTAATACTTTCATTTCAAATTCTTACATTTGATCTATAAATTCAATTATAATAATGTGATTATCTATACGTTATCAAATTAAATAATTTACACTAAAAAATACAACTGCATTAAATAATATTATGAGATTCTTTTAAATATTTTTGAATATACAAACAAGAAATGATGGTGAAAATGATACTTTTCAACGAAATTAAAACGCCAGTGCCAGTAGTGTTTAATGAGTGAGTCATTGGGTCGTTCATTCAAACGATTTGTTCAAACGGCAGATTCATCAGATGTTTATGCGTGGGCTAATGAAACTTTGATTCAACCGATTCGTTCAAAACACGGAATCAGTCAGCAATGAATTGGCTGGTTGCTGTGAGATGCGCTGTGTTCCGCCTTAAAATGTAAGTGACCTAATATTATTGTATTTGCTTATTGAACTGTTTATAGAACTATTAAACAGTCGTAATGGTGAAAACGTTGTTTGATGTTGCCTAACTAACTGCATTTTAAATAGGCTATAAAAACTTTCCATTTTGAATTTTTACCTCAGGATGCTGAGTTTCTAAGTGTTACGCGTTTTGATTTCTGGAGAGGCTGCGTGAGCCTCGCCTCAGCAATAGATGCATAATATACAGTTTATGTGCCGGGGTTCAGCCCCGGACGGCCCCGGCCCAATTTAAACCCTGCTTATAGAGGACCTTAACGTCTTTAAAGTTGACTAGTGATTCAAACAGAAGTGAATTTAAGCATTAGCAGCACACTATAAAACTTGCATCTGTTTTTACATCTACTGCCTGTCTCTCTGCTAATTTAACCTCCCACAGAGGCGGCACGGCATACAGCCCAGCTCTGTGTGTGTTCACACTGGAAAATGTAGTTTAAAAAACAATATGCCCATGAGTGTTAACGCAAGAACATGCAATTATGCTACCGAACAAGACAAATAGAAGGAAATGGTCAGTTAATACCGTACAGGGAGAGAGAGAGAGTGAATGAGGAACAGGATAACAAAGGAATGACAAAGAGACTAAGGGAAAATGTGTCATAGGAGCGGATGAGTTTGTGATGGACGGCATAATAAAGTGGAACAATGACATGGGGTCAATCAGATTTTGGCCCACAGAGATAAAATACGAGGGCATGTGAGTAAGTGAGAGCAGGAGTCAGTGACATCACAGTGATGGAAGGCAGTGGGAGGGAGGGGATCCCTGTGGTGAATCCATAACTGTTTTACTCTGTGCTGATTACATGTCAGGCTTTCTTGCTTTCTTTTCTTTATTTGTTTCTTTTTTTGTTTGCCTGCATTTGGTTGCATGCTGAGGGGGGAATTCACTAAGAATGCATGACACAGGGCAGACTGATAGTGGCATGTTTTTGCATGCATTAACTTGCATTTGCATACAGTATATGTGCAGTTGTAGTACTCTTTCAGTGCATTTAGCACTAGATTGCATGGATTCATTCTTTTTTTAAATTAATTGTATTACATTATGCAAGCCTCAAATATGCATGAAAACTGACTTGAACACAGGTCCATTAGCATTAGTGTGTTTGTGTGTTATACTGTATTTAGAGCATTTATTGGTCCAGGTGTTTTGTGATGTTATGCACTGCTTTAGTGATGCTGCATAGTATTCAGTCAACCTGATAAAACGTTGATTTACGCACACGGATACACACATGCACACACACTGACAGCGTGAGATGACACTCAACGATGTGTGAACGCATCAAACTTTGTCAGATAGTGTTGGTAGCTGATGCTT
Organism: Sinocyclocheilus anshuiensis; assembly: GCF_001515605.1. NCBI lineage: Eukaryota > Metazoa > Chordata > Actinopteri > Cypriniformes > Cyprinidae > Sinocyclocheilus > Sinocyclocheilus anshuiensis. The sequence continues at coordinate 1,885 of NW_015551105.1, forward strand.
TGCTATGGACTGTGAAGGCAATATTTGCTTGAAATCAATATAGCAGTTCAGCAGCCTCTCTTTCACTCATCCGCTTATGCTTTTACACTGAAACTCTGCCAATTATCATGTGTCAGATTTATTAGATCATTAGAATTCTCTGTGTATCTGATATCATCGTTTTGAATGTAATCTCTCTGATTGTAAGTTAAAGCCCACAGGTTTGCCTTTCCTGCTCAAAATCACTCTCTTGTCATTTTACACTATAATTCTGGCAATTATCAAAAATGTAAACCCTGAATGGATTTATTTTGCGATAATGTTTGGATGAAAGTGCATTATTCTCTTATCTAAATTACATGGCTGTTTACTGAATCAAAGATGAAGAAACATTAAATATTGATTGGAGTTTATTTTATGTGAGAAGATACAGGCAATATGAAATTAGCACAGCTATGTAGGAAATCAGTTGCCTGGGACAGCGTTCAATTATATAGCTTAGTGTCATTATACAAAATAATGACACGATGTCACAAAACTAACCAATCAGAATCAAGTATTGCACAGAGCCCTGCAGTAAGAGATCATTAGAGTTATATATGTATATCTGATGTGATTGTTTTGTTTAATGATGGTGTTGTAATTTGTGACCCTGGAGTCGCTGGGACATTTGTAGCAATAGCCAAAAATACATTGTATGGGTCAAAATTATAGATTTTTCTTTTATGCCAAAAATCATTAGGATATCAAGTAAAGATCATGTTCCATGAAGATATTTTGTAAATTTCCTACTGTCCACAAAAAAGGCAGTAGCGCCAAACACTCGTCCAAAAATCCAGTAGACAAAAACTATGGTGCGTAGATGCAAAATATACAAAGATACAAAGATGAAAGAGATCCGCACTCCTCCAAATGCAGCTAAAAAAGCTTATTCCATTTATTGTTCAGAGGTCACAAAAATATGTAGAAAGAAGTGCAAAAGTGCAAGTGCAGAACGTTTTCAGGTATTAACCCTTCCTCGGTGCCAATGTGTAAATTTCCTACTGTAAATATATTAAAACTTAAGTTTTGATTAGTAATATGCATTGCTAAGGACTTCATTTAGACACCTTTAAAGGCGATTTTCTCAATATTTAGAATTTTTTGCACCCTCAGATTCCAGATTTTCAAATAGTTGTATCTCGGCCAAATATTGTCCTATCCTAACAAACCATACATCAATGGAAAACTTATTTATTCTGCTTTCAGATGATGGACAAATCTCAACTTTAGAAAAATTAACCCTTATGACTGGTTTTGTGGTCCAGGGTCAAATTTGTTTTATTGTTCATTCAGAAATGTGTTTAACCAGCACTATAGTCCATAGATTTAAAAATCTTTAGCTTCTTTTTGCTTTTTATATTCTAGAATTTATTTAATAATTTTAAGTCTTTCTAAAATAAAATAAAAAGGCAAAATAAATTACTGACCGCAAATGTTTATATAGTTATTATTGGGGTAAGAACAAAGAAAAGAAAGAAATGAAAATTTTGAAGAAAATAAATGAATACTTTTAGTCAGCAAGGACACACTGATCAAAAGTGACAGTAAAGACATTTATAATGTAATAAAGGAACATTATATTTATCAAAGAATATAAACAAAAGTATCATGGTTTGTCACAAAAATATTATGGAGCTCAAGTTTTCAACATTGATAATAAGAAATGTTTCAAATCCACATATTAGAATGATTTCTGAAGGATCGTGTGACACTGTAGACTGGAGTAATGATGCTGAAAATTCAACTTTGCATCACAGGAATAAATTACATTTTAAATTATATTTAAATATAATATAATAAAATATTAGAATTTTAATTTGTAATAATATTTCATAACATTACTGTTTTGATCAAATACATTCAGGCTTGGTGAACTTCTTGCAGATGTATGGTATATAAACCATGCAGGAGTATATTTTGTGATAACTTATAACTTATATGGCCATTTATCAATTAAATAAAAAAAAATTAAAATAAAAAATAAATGGACAACATTTTTTAGATTTACATTTTATTATATGAGAAGAGAGATTTTAGGGATGTGAAGACATGAAACTAGTGCAGCTATATAGAATATTGGTTACTTGGGCCAGAGGTCATTTATAGAAACAAAATATTGATTTAATAGATAAATATAAATATTTGACTCCAGAAAAAAAAACAAGAGAGCTGTTGCAATAATAAATAACCAATATCAGATAATTCGAATTGTTTTGTGAGCTAATCTGATTATTTTGCATTATTTAATGCTGATGTTGTAGTCTGTCTTATTGTTAATTGATAAATGTGTTAAACCGGAATTATAGCCTACAGGTTTGATGCTTGAAATGCTTAATCACAGCACACATCTAACCTCTCTCTCTCTGTCTCTCTCTCTCTAATCCTCTCTTGCATCTCCCCTCCCCTCTCTCTCTCTCTCTCTCTCACTCTTTCACTCCCTGCGCTGGTGCATGTGCGCGTGTGCCAGCAGCTCCCCGTGTGTGTGTGTGTGTGTTTGTGCGCGGGTGCTTGAGGGAGGCACTATGCAGTCAGAGCTCCACACACACAGAGCATGCCTGTGAGTGCGGGCTCGGGCAAACATGAGCCTTCCCAGCCCAGAGATCGTCCACAGCAGCAGCCTGAACTCCCGTTTGAGCCCCCCTCTGCCCTCCCCCTCTCCTCTCTCCCTCTCTCGCTGCCTCTCTCTCTCCCTCTCCTCATCTACTCTCGCCCTGCGCAGCCTCTTCCCCGCCACCTCTCCAGCACCAGCCGGGGGGACATCTCCCGCTCTCCGCACGCCGACGTTTGCCGAGCGCCGGCCGGCCCCATGGAGGAACCCCAGGGCAACACACTGGTCGTCCGCATAGGCATCCCTGACCTGCAGCAAACGGTGAGTTCTGTCAGCGCTCCAAACTCTCTCTCTCTCTGTCTGTCTTTTATTGCCTGTTCTCTTCTCTTTTAAGCATGCACTTGATTGTTCTCTTTCTTTTTGTACCTTTTTATCTTCTTCACTCTTTTTGCTCTTGAACGCAACCCGTCTTCATTAGTGCGGCTGCGGCGGACTTTGAAAACTGGCCACTTGGAGAGAGACGGAAAATAACGGGTGGGTTATCGGAGCTTTACTGTAATTCACAGGGACTTTTTCCCGCCTGTCGCGAGGCTGTCAGACTTGTCAGTTGGGTTGCAGCATATTGTACCGCGTCCCCAGGGCCCTCTGGAGTGACATATGGTGCTGATGGATATGAGAGCGCCGTGCTGAAGTGCAGTTACTCACCTGTTCCTTTTGGACAGATACAGGTGTTACGGTTGCAGGTGGCATATGTAATTTAATCTTTTTTTTTTTCAGTATTGCATACACTGAAGCCAGGATCTGGAGGTTTGCTTGAACTTTGATTGCATATAAGCATGGCTTTCATTTCTTTTTCTAACCTGAGGTTAGTTTGGACGTTAAGGTTGTTTAAACGTGATTTGCAGCGATTGGAAGTCATTCGATTTCACTGAGATTTGGCGATTTAGATGCATGACTGGACGAGATGAGCGTCGGTTTTCAATTTGTTCTCTGTGGTACCGGGTGACAGCTATCCATTAGCATTCCCAATATAATTATGTATGGTATATACACTAGCTTTCAAAAGTTTGGTGTCGGTAAGATTTTTTTATGTTTATGAACAAAGTCTATGGTCACCAAGGCTGCATTTATTGAATCAAAAAATGCAGTAAAAACAGTAATATTATGAAAAATTATTTCAATTTAAAATAACAGTTTTCTGTTTGAATGTAATTTAAAAATGTAATTTATTCCTGTGATGCAAAGCTGAATTTTCAGCAGCCATTACTTCAGTCTTCAGTGTCACATGTTCCTTCAGAAATCATTCTGATATGCTGATTTGCTCTTATTATTATCAATGTTGAAAACAGTTGTGCTGCTCAATATTTTTGAGGAAACCATTTTTCTCTTTTATTAATAGAAAAGAACAGCATTTATTTTAATTTAGAAGTATTTTTAACAGTTTAAGTCTTTACTGTCACTTTTGATTTAATTTAATGCATGCTTGCTAAAAAAAAAAAGCGTTATTGCAAAAAAATCGTAATAGCCCCCTAAACCTTTGAATGTTACATGTTGCTTGCAAAAAAAAAAAGAAAAAAAGTATTTCATTGGAAAGCTCGGTTAATTTTACCAGCAGGTGCTAACAGAGCCATGCTAACTATCCAAACCTTGACCCCTTGGAGCTGAGCTGGGATTGTGTGATTGACAGCAGTGTGGAGCATGAGGCGAGAGCCTCAAAAAGATAAGAAATGCTTTATAACTTTATTCAAATAATAGGCAGCTGCCAGCCAATCACTGTGAGCGTCTCAGAGTGTCTCAAAATGTACCAATATTGCTGTACTTTATGGTTGGTTCTATATTCTAATATATATTTAAGTCCGATTTCAAATGCAATTTCCACACTTTAATTATAGCTTGGATATGGCTGGGTTAACAAAAGTGTATGAAATGTCAATAAGCACAATTACAGCAATTACAAAAATGCACATATGTTAAAATGCCTAAAGTGTATGTATGATGATTTAATTGACTTTGTATTGAAAGCAATCATAGACCATGCTGAAGGTGTTTTGGCCAGTGTCATGCAGTTTCCTTTTTTAGTCAGTGAAAATAGTGGTTTGCCTCCATTGGTGATACGCTGAGCAAATGTGCAAACAATGAAGTTCACGTGATCCTGACACAGATGAATATGACAGTCGAGTAGGATCACCTACTAGTGACCAACAGCAACTTGCTATTCATTAGTAGCTCAGAGTGGGTGGGTTTATTTCTGTTGGGTTATGGATGGTCCTTGCCCATTTGTTCAGGTTCCAGTATGAGGTTTAATCGTTGGATTAAGGTGGAGCTGATTCTAAGAATATAACCAAATATTCTAGATTGGGGGACCAAATGGAAAAGTTTAAGAAATTATCTTTAAAAAAATAATCCTGTGAATGTTGTGTGAATATATGTGTCTAGCCCTGGTTGAACTGATTACTTGGTTTTAAGAAAGCTTGCTGCATGTTTCTCAGCCTGTTTGGTTGAGTCCGTCAGTGCATTTGATGCCTGTGAAGTGAGTAACTGCAGTAGAATGAGTGAGCAACAGATCGATGGCTCATTCTGCCTGTCAGAAATGTGTTTCTCCTCGAATCTTTCATCCTCGCTCTCAGCGCTGTATGAGTGTGCATTGGCGACCATGCATGCATTAGCATTGACTTGTGGTTGCATGTGAGGGTGTATGTGTGTGGTTATGTGTCAGAGCTTCATTAAAAGCAGAAAGCCGTAGTGTTAACGAGTGCTGTCCTTTAGCAGGGCCCAAATCTCTATGTTAATAATGAGAGGTGAATGAGAGCAGAGAGAATGTGTTAAATGCCAGATTTTCACTGGCCCATCCCACCGCCACCCGCCTTTCAAATGCTAACTCACACCCGCTAAGTCCTGATAGTATCTTTGGGGGCATTATAATCCAAATAAACAATATCAGATTGCAATCTCTGCTCTCATATGCCCACATCTGGCTCCTGAGAGCACGAGGAACTCGGAGAAATCATGGGTGTCTCGCACATGTTTTTTTTTTTTTTTTTTTTGCATTTTTGGAGGGGAGGGGGCCCCTTTTTTTTTTTTTTTTTTTTTTGCATTTTCGAGGTGGAAGGGGTCTTTGGTGTAAGTTTTGTTAAGTCAGGGGTTTCCAAACTTTTTGATCTCAAGGAAAACCAAGTATGTTGGTCCTCTCTTGTAAGGGACACCCTTCCTAAAATATAATGCACAATTTCTTATATAATTAAGTGTGTGTAATATATACGATTTGATAAATGTTGACCTGTTTTATTTCATTTGTTTTTATTAATATTAATAATAATACACCTCTAATAATGTCACACTTCTGTTCATCAACTTGCATTGGCTGCCAATATCTGCTCGAATAAAATTCAAGGCATTGATGTTTGCCTACAAAACAACCACTGGCTCTGCACCCCTTCACCTAAATTCACTAATTCAGACTTATGTGCAAGTGAACGGTGCTTTGTAGTGCCATCCCAAAGAGGCACAAAATCACTTTCACTGATTTTTACCTTAACTGTTCCCTGCTTGTGGAATGACTTGCCCAAATCCATCCAAGCAGCTAAGTCCTTAGCCATCTTATTATTATTATTATTATGCAATTTATTCATTTTACATTTTTTACTTCTTTTACTGCACACTCCTTTGCGGGTCCCATGCAGGACCCCAGTTTGAAACCCCCAATTTTTGATCACTTCCAGAGGAAAATAATATTGCTCAAACTGCTCAAATTGTATTGCTCTTTCATAGCTCAGGATATATAGTCTCAATTATGTTTTATTTAAGCTTCAACTTTGTCACATATGAGACAATTTTGAGCATGTAGTGTTTTGAATAATATAATATGATATGATTAATATGGTTGTAAAGCGCTATGGTTGTAAAGTGTACAGTAGTACATAGTAAATCACTATATAAATGCCTCATTCATTCAGTATTCACAATAATATTCAGGTAATTTGCTCTTGAAAGGATTTCATGAGAATTATTTGAGCTCATATTGAGATGTTCTGATGTTTGGTTGTAGACTTTGTATCTTGGCAAATGTAAGCATATTTTGAGACAATGTTGAGATCTCTAGAAGAGACACATGTGAGATTCATGGTAGGGCTGCACGATATTGGAAAAAACTCACATTGCGATATTTTATTTTTCTGCAATATATATTGCGATATGAAAAAAAAAATCACCACATGACTTGGAATAGTTTATTTGGGGGAAAAAAATCAACGATTGGGGTGATTTTGTAGGCGAGTAAATCAGCATAGGAAATAAACAAAGTACAAGCATAGATACATATAACAGAACAAAGATACAAATGAAATAAGCAGTGCTTTATATTGTTCAGGTAAGTCTAACAGTATTCAGGTACAGAAATTTAATAATCAAATGTAAAATAACACTGCATAGTTTTCACTGTTTAAATTAAATCTAATAAATCTGTGTTAAAGCTACAAAAGTGATTTTTCTTTGTGTTTTGTTGTTTGATTAACATTCTTAACACAGAAAGCCTCAGGAACATTAAACTGCTGTAAACCAATAAACTGTTACACATTCATTTTCTTTCTCAATTGTTTCCCTTCACCTATGCCATAAGCATCTGTGTTTACAAGGATACTTGCAGAGCACAGTATTTCAGGCACAAATAGATGCAGAAGTGAACAGAATTCGGTGTTCATCTGCGTGGCTCTCACCGTGTCTACACCAGACGCGAGCGGCGTGGCGTGGCACGACAAAATACAATGAACCCATATAATCAGTTATGCTGTCTACACTGGATGCGGCGCGGCACGACAAATACGACGTACTGACACAAAGTTCAAATGATTGGCAACGGTCGCTTTGTCACGTCCAGTGTAGACAGACTTTGTGTCGTGCTTAAAACGCGTGGAAAACGCCAGTCACGCCGCTTTCTCCTTCTTTCCAAAGCGCTTGGGAGCTTGCGCAGTGTTGCCAACTACTTTTCAGAGAAAGTTGCTAAAGGATGGTCGATTTGTTGCTAAAAGTTGCTAAACGTTGTGCATGACGTTGTGATGTCATTGCGTAAACACGACGCAAAATTGTCACATCATCAAATCTCAGCAAAAAATATATTACTAACTGATCAACAATCGCAGGTACAACTTGATCTTTTACCTTCAGTTTAAAATAAAAAGTGCACTTTTTAAAATCTTCCATTGATGTCTATATTCAGGTTCTTTATTCATCTTTTGCAGTGCTGCCTTTGGCAGTGATTACAGCTCCGAGACTTACTGTAAGTAGGCTGTGCGTCTACTGGATTTGCAGAACTGGATTTGGTCAGTTATTCCTGTGTCCTCCATGCAGATGCTTTGTGGATCATCTGTGAACTGTAATCTTCAGGTCTCTGAACACATTTTCTGTGGGGTTTAAATCTTGGCTTTGACTGTGCCAATTAGAGACGTCCAGAAAACTGTCCATTAAGTATGGCTCATTGACGTAGTCTAAGACTGGTGGGGGGTTTTTTCATTGCAGATTTCTTTGAGTTTTGTTCCATTCAATTAGCTCCTTCAGATGAGCAAATCTCCCTTTTCTAGCCCATTAAAAGTAGGAATGGGCATTAATTTGAATATTTGGGCTCATAAAAAATTTATATTCAAATATTTGTTTATTTAAATTATGTTTAACGAGAAAGACGTTATTTTTTAATATTCAATTTTTTGTCACCATTTCTGAACAAGCTTATGAGTAGGCATTATACACAACAATGTTCTACGTTTTTTTAGTTGAAAAAGTGTGTAAACAAACAAGGATTTATCATGGATTCCCTGCATTTACGGCCAGCAAAGCAACAAGTTGTAAAATTCGAATAGTGTTTTTCATTTTTCGAATAATAATTACAGATGGAATATTCAAGTATTTGTGCACACCCCTAATAAAAAGCTTCCTGCTCCATGAACCTGCATGACTTCATGGTTTTAGCGTTTTCATCAGAAGCGGTGCTTGGCATTTTTGCAAGCCAAAGAGAGAGATGTTTCTCTCATCAGATCTGGGAAGCTTTTTCTTTCGTCTTCGCGAAGTCCTAGAAGTGCCAGTTGGCAAAGATTAGGTTCTGGCATAAGTTTAGTAAACAGGAGCGGCCAGGGTCCTTATTGCTCTTTTTGGATGGATAACCAGTCTTTGGGGTTTGAATGATCTTTCATTTGACAATGATGGCCTCCACACTGCTTCTAGAATCCTTCAATGTTTTAACATTGTAAACTGTAGGACCTCATGTGGATAAGTGTATGATTATGCATGTCCAACCAAGTGAATTTTCAACAGTCAAGTCTTCAAGCTATCAGATGATCAAAAATCTAGCGTAGTGAAAAAAGCTCATGCTTGCATGCTTATTTATTTATTTATACATGCTTATGTATTTTATTATTATTTAAAAGTATCTATTTATGTACAATTTTTTCCTTGCATTTATTTATTTGCTTGTGTGATGCAGTGGTGAAAGGACAATGTTTTTATTGATATATTTATGTATTTATTTGCTTATGTATGTTTTTAATTCTTATTTGAAGGTATAGTTTCTTACTATGGGCATCCTGTGCATTAAAAAAAAAAAACTTTCTAAAAGCTGGTTATCACAAGCATTCATTTTATAGATAGAAAAATAATTTTTAGTGCATTCTGAAATAAAAGTGTCCATTCTAAAATAAAAGTCAAGATAAAAAGGTTTGAATCATTTCTGAAAGGTTTAAACCTGAAGATTTGTATCTGCCATGTGTATTGTGAAGGTTACACTCGTTTTGCAAATTCCTCACCTTGCATTAATGTCGCATCTGCTTACAGTTTGTCTTGTGAATGTTGTTGGCTGTGTTCACTGCAGGGTGACTTCCAAAAGACTATGTATATTAATAAAGAGAGAGAGAAAGAGGAAGAAAAGGGAAATACAAAGAAGGATAGGAAAAGGTGGAGAAAAAATGATATGCAGAGAAAAGCACATGTCTCTGGAGGGTTTCGGTTAAGGATTTCAAAGTGTGACAAAAGCCCTATTCCCTGACGTTAATCGCAGAGGGACACCTGTGATGTACTTACACATGGCACAGACTACAGGGACCTACAGGGAGAAATGTTACGCTTTACAGTAGATTACAGATGAAAGTTTGACTGTACGCGTGTAGGTTTGTGCACACTTCATCTGCTCCTATCTCTTGTGTGAAATTCAAATCATTTCCCGAAATGAAATGATGTTCATTTCTTCAGCTTTTCCTTTTTCACATATTGGTTTTGCTTAAAGGAAGAGTTCCCTCAAAAATGAAAATTCTGTTATAATTTTTTTTTCTCACCCTCATGTCATTCCGAACCCTTATGACTTTCTTTCTTCTGTGGAACACAGAAGAAAACATATTGAAGACATATTGCGTAATATCTAGACTATTCTTTTTCATAATGGGGACTGGGGCTGTTTAGCTCCACAAAATGATAAAAAGCCACACAAAAGTAGTCCATATGACTCATGTGCCACATTACAAGTCTTTGTGTGAAATTTAATTCATTAAGTAGTTTTGTTAAGTAATTCTCAAACCTCCTGCGTCAAGATTCGTTGTGCTGGATTTGACATTAATGACTCCTGACATCAGTGTCGTCGAACTTCTTGACATGCCGTATTTGAATTGAATGTGATTTGAGGGCTACACTCAGGTGATTTTCAGTAAATAATTCTATTTTAAAATGTTCCTCAAACAAAGATGGCTTCAGTTCAGATTTGGAACATAGTGCACTACCGTTATGATGCTTTTTCATAATTTTTCTAGCTTGACAATCTGCATTATGAAAATGAACACTCTTGACATTCTGCAATATTTCTTCTATTATGTTCCACAGAAGATATAAAATCATACCCGTTTGGAACGACATGAGGGTGAGTAAATGATGACAGAATTTTCATTTCGGGTGAACTGTCTCCTTATTGGTTTCATATTGACTGCCAATCCCACTCACAGAGATGTCTGGCGTGAGTTCATTCAGGTTTATTACCCGGCTGAGCTGTGCTGCTCAAATACATGCAATCGCCTGAGAGTACTAAGTAGTCAAAGTAACTTGTGCACTATATAATCTTTTGGAGACAGAAGCTTTGTGTAAAGAGAAGAAGTTGTTTGGCAAGCATGAGTAACATTAGAGCAATTCTCAGCAGATATCATCTTAAATTTTGGTATTTTTCTCACACAAAGCTATCATTTGACTTTAGAATACTTGGAATGAAGTGCACAAGTCATATGGACCATGTCAGAAGAGTGATGGCTCATAGCTCATTCCTTTCAAGGGCTCAAACTTGAGCTTTTACCACTACGCCACATTATTCCTGAGTATATAAGTGAGCAGTTTGTGGAATTTGAATGCGTTCTCTTATGCATTGTTATCTATGCCGTCTTTGTCTTTTTGTGTCTCGGATGAATAATATCAAACGCTACACGAAATACTTGTTCCCATGTCTTGTTAATTTGTGGCCACGATTTACTGATTCGTTCCCTCGATTTAGTAAATTGTGGCTGTGTTGTACTGATTTGTTCCTTAGATTTAGTAAATCGTGGCCACATTGTACTAATTCGTTCCCTCGGTTTGATTTAATAAAAATGAGGAAATTAATTAGTAAATTGTGGCTACAAATTTAGGGATGTGCGCGACGACTAATTTGACTGTCGTTTAAACGAAAGTGTCGTATCCGACTAGTCGACTAGTCTAAAAGCATGAAACCCCCAAAAGATGGTAAGAAAAAAAAAACCTCTGTTCGTGCATGTAGCATAGATAGCCTATATCTGAAATACTTAATCTATGAATCACACTGTCAAATCCCTCAATGAATTCCGCTTGCCACACACTTGCCTCGCGTTATCATCATTTCATTTTAGGTGGTCGTTAAAAAGAAATAAAAGAAGAGCATACACTCAACGTCGGTCAAATCATAGCTTATTTATTCAAATCAGCTGGGGAAATGCAGAACAATGGAAAATCAATCAATAGCCTGACGGAATTCTTAATCTTCATATAATGTTAGCCAACATATTAAAACACAAGTCAAAGACAATAGGAAGGTTTATCAAGAAATAGCATTAAAACGGCTTTTAAAAACATACTTCGTGTAGGCTATATTGTCTAAAAACAAAACAATGCAACAATGCCCATTTTACTTACTCAGACCACGCGTTATTTGTTCCGTGAAATTATCAACGTGGTCTGGTGAAAGACGGGACCTGAGGCGATTAACAATAAAATTCCTGCACTTGAAAAAACGCGCTCGGCAGGAACTGAAGTCGCAGGCACGCAGAGATAACGAAAAGCAAGCTGATAGAGTTTCAGAAAGCTCCTGGACATCCCGCACCACCACCAAAGTGGGTCTTCGTTAGAGGAATAGACTGCGCGGACGGGATCGCAGCACCGACGTGTTGTAGTGAATGACGTGATTGACATTTGCTGGCTTTGGCCAGCCGTACCGTTTAGTCAACTAGTCGACTAGTTCGACATCCCTAACAAATATACACGTAGCGGGAACAAATTCTTAATTCGTGGCCCCGATCTATAAATATTTTTTCCTGCATGTCATATGTGGGGCACTGTAGTTTTGTGATATATATTTTGACCGTTTAATGAAAGCTTGTCATATTGGATTTGGAACCAATTAAAGGGGTCATATGACGTTGCTAAAAAAAGAACATTATTTTGTGTATTTGGTGTAATGAAATGTGTTTATGTGGATTCCATGTCCCGGCAAATGTTCAAATTTGATCTGAACTGTTCTGGAACAGTGTTGTAAATACAACTTAACCACTGATTTCTAGTTGTGTCCTCTTTTGGAAGGCCAAACAAAGTAGTTTCGCTTTCACAACGAAACACACATTGTCTCCACAACATGGCGGCGGTGGCAACAACAATACTACAGTGAGAATCAAAGTTACGCCTTCTTTCTTTGCGTGAACATTTGGGCGGTGTTATGCAAATCTTCCCACACAGTGACGTAGACATGTGGGGGCGTGTTTAAACTAGGCGTTTTAGGAGGGCGAGGACGAATCTTAACTTTTATAAAGAATATCTCTTTGGGTTTGAGACTTTAGTCTTTGCAACTTTAGGGATCTTATCTATTCATGAACAGCTTGTAACACTCCAAAGAGAAAGGAAAACTTGAAATCGCATCATATGACCCCTTTAAGTGTTAATTTTAGCAGCGCCCTGTGTGATTTGGTGATTGTACATGTTTGTAATGCTCTGGTAATCAGATTCTTGGTCCCAGATCTCCTGTTGACAGATGGCATGCGTGGCACAGTATGGCCACAGAGCACAGTGACAGCTGTAATACACACCTTACAGTCCACCTGGCCTTCCTCTGTGGATGTCTAATGAGTGTTTAAAACAAGGAGTAGCATTCTCAGCACATTTAACTTCCATAATGTGATTTTTGAGTTTTCAGTGGGAAATAATGTAGAGAGGTACATGATTAATCGGAATAAAACTGAAATCGCATTATGGTTTAGTGGGATTCTCAAATCAGAAAGACTGTGATTTCATTAAATAAATATAAGCGCTGTGTGTTTCAGAGTGAAGCGCAGCACTGAGTTCTTTTACACACTAGCAGCTTATGATCCAGTGTTTTCAGTGTCTTGGTTTGCAGTAAATTCTGCTACACACAAACTTATCTCTACATCTACTCAGTTTGGGTCAGTTATAATGTGCATTTAGGAACATGTGCCAAACATCTTCACAGGAGAAGTGCTTATAACTTTAAGGACTTCCTGCATTTTTCTGCCAAAATAAAAGCTCAATGGTTTAATGTTTCAAAATGAAAAAAAAAAAACCATAAATATTAAATATATAAATAAATATTAGTATTGTCATTGTAATTTACAGTTGTACCATGAAATAAAATTATTATTATTTTATTATTTTGTTAAATGCGAATTTTATTTTACAGTGAAATGTTACAATAGTAATATTTCTTATTTTGTTCATATTTTTATGTAGTAACAGCAATAATTTTAGTATTACTGTTATTATAGTCATAATTGATATATAATTCCACAATTTTTGGCCAAATTATGGATCCCTATAAAAAATATTAATATAATAATAATATTCATTTCCCCCACCCACTCAACCTTGATTACTTTAGCAGAGAAGAAAAACTGTTTTAGAAGTGGAGAAAGTTACATTTTGATTAAACGTTTCTTTTCTTTCTCTTTCTCTTCTGGATATTTATTAAGAAAGTATATATGATTAATTTTGATTTCATTTAGCCTAACTCCCTTACAGTGAATAGCAGCATAGTTAACAAAACCACCTGGAAACTAGTGCCAGATATTTGGAGTCAGTGTTGATATTGTGTTCCAGAACGATATGTGATGTTACTGAGGCGAGACAGCATCATCCGAGCTTGAGACAGACTGATGGGTCTGAGACAGCAGAATCTCTAGAATACTGGTGGCTGACTGCAGCTGTCCGATCTAATGCTCGTCTTGGACTCGCCGCTCGGGATCTGATTATTTTTGGGTTAGCATTATTAGCATTGAGTTGTGAGCATATTAGCCCCACGTCGGCTGCCCTGCTGCTTAATAAAGGCCATTAATTGAGAGCGGCTTTTGTTTGGACCTCAACAGAAGAGATTAGCCGTTCACCTCAGCCACAGCAGGCTGTTTAAACTACATAAAGAGCCTGCTTTCCATCTCATTCTCTTCCTTTCCTTTTTTTCTGTCACTGTATACTTAAATAGAGGTGATTGATGCATTTTTAACACCACAGCGTGCATGCAGCAGTAATGCGTGGTCATAAATATGCTTTTCACTCACAGCGTTCAACAGTGTCACTTCACGAGGATCGTCTTTTTCTTTCACACTTTCTGTTTGATCATTTAGCTTCCTTTTCGTACGCTGTCATCGCTACATCGAGACATCCTAGTCTCCTATGTTCTCTCTGTCTGTCTTCACAATCCTTTGTGCTTCAGAAGGCATCTTGCCCCCTCTTCTGGCACACACGTTTGCTCGGCAAGACGATGCCATCCATCACGGCAGAGATGGAAATGGAGGGCTTCGTTTGCGGAGGCGTCTCACGTTTTTCCGATGCTATTTTTAGCTCATTCAAACCCAACCTGCACTAGCATGTCTGTTGCAGACTCTCCCAGCCCGTCTGGACACAGTGCACACACACATTCACTCAAATGAGAGCTGGGTTTTAGGACTGAACGTCTGGAGCTTGTTATTCAGGTGTGTCCTGCATTCATCTGAGCAGGTGAAGGGAGCCGTCCCCAGTGGACTCTGGGATTGATGTGCATATGGCACTGAGAGCAGACCTCGACTGAGATCTATGCTGCTCCGGGCATTTGCACTTTCCTGTTGTTCTTTAAGTGGAGCTTTCTTTTCCATCTGAAGCCATGAAACCAGGAACGATCTGAAAAGCTGCCTTTAGTATCCCTATATGTGTGTGTGCGTGTATGTGTGTGTGTATATTAGGGGTTGAACGATTTCTGATTTTTTAAAGTCGACTTTTATGTTATGAAAGTCGAGTCGAAGTCGACTAGTCGCTGATGACGGATCACAGACATATATGTTGATTTCTTGAACGCAATGGCCAATCAGTACAATTGGAGCGCTTAGCCAAGCGCTAAATACCCTCAACGTGTTTTTGCAGTGTTGAGCAATGTAACCAATCACCGACATATCTGTTGATTTCTTGAACGCAATGGCCAATCAGAAACGTTTTGTCAGAATTCACTCATCGCTGAAAGCGCCACAGTTTTTAAGTGCAGTTTTGCACGCTCGTGAATCATCTCATGACTAAGTGCAGACACGATGTAAATAAGAGATTCTTTGTGCAGTTTAGAGAGCTTCATTGATTATAACGGAACTTTGTAAGATCGCGATGAACGAAGCCTGATGTCGGCCCCGCTGCAGCGCTTAGCCAAGCGCTAAATACCCTCAACGTGTTTTTGCAGTGTTGAGCAATGTAACCATTCACAGACATATATGTTGATTTCTAGAACGCAATGGCCGCAGTTTTTAAGTGCAGTTTGGCACACTCGTGAATCATCTCATGACTAAGTGCAGACGCGATGTAAGTAAGAGATTCATTGTGCAGTTTAGAGAGCTTCATTGATTATAATGGAACTTTGTATGATCGCAATGAAGAGGAGTGACGCTTTTTAGTGATAAAGGGAGCACGCTTTGCGCACTTTCTAGGGTATAATCCATTCAGAATTTGTATGAAACTTTCGTTTTTCGGATACATAGGCTACACCCTGCAAAGTTTCGGGAATGACATCCGCATATTTATGTGGGATTCACTCTCGAAATAGCAGTGATTTGCAATGGACGGAACATAAAATATGTCGATTTAATTCTGGAACCGGTCCTGGCCAAACCTCCACAGACAGCACGCGTCCCGAGCGAGATCTAATTCACGGACCAAAAGCATGTGTAAACTTTATTGAGATCGGGAAATATCAACCCGTAATTTCATTTCATTTCCAGTAACGGACGGTAGAAAGTTCAGCAATGAATGGTGTGCGATTTATGACAGAATATAGTCCC